>NC_045776.1:9952575-10255606 GCF_008692025.1 Phocoena sinus | reverse complement strand
TTATACAATTTTTTATTAATATATAAACATTTCTTCAGCTTTCCATTTGTTTAGTGTGTGGGATGCAATCAAGTAGGTGTACTGAGGAACTTGTATTAGTAATTGTCTGGTAATTTTCTTGCAATTAGCCAAAGATTTTTGTTAATTTGGAGGAGAGAAGATAATATGAGAGAAAACAGAGGGATATAAATATTGAACTAAGAATCAGAGAAACTGGCATTAGAATTTTGGGTGAAAGAAATTAACCAAGTGTACATAAAGCACTGTTATTTCACCTTTGTATACCATAAGCTAATACATTGAAATGTCTGTTTCATGACCTGTAGAAATCAGGAAGCCTTTTTGTCACTACCAAAGGCAAACATAGACTTTGTTTAGGCTATTGGAATGCAATCACCCTGCTTGAGAAGAAAAGTAAAACTTCATAAATGTTTTCCCTTATATAGATTATCAGAAAATAGCAACACACACAAAAACAAAACACAGAATGAGCGTAATTCTGAGGAAGATTAAAAGTTGAAGTACGAAGTCAGGAAGATAAAGAATGAAGAAATATGAAAGAGAGAGAGAAAAGGAAAACTCAAATTTCCTCAGTGTACACTGCATATCAATGAAACTAAAGGGATATCAAAACATGGAGAAAAATGTGGTCCTTATGCAGATTTTAAAAATTGGAAGTATATTTACTGTGGCAAGCCCAAATCAAGTGTGATCCACACATACACAGTTTCATTTATACTATTTTACCAAGTTAGATGGTGTTAAGGAACCCAAGGGACCGACTTATTGAACCAAAATCCCAAGATATCAATTTATTTCAAAGAAGATTAATTTATTAATTTAGAACGAGAGATTTTTCTGGTTTAAACTCATTGTACTATTTCCTGGAAGCAAATCCATCATGGAGATGAAAGTATAGACAAGAATTATGCTTAATGAGAAAAAAACTTAGAACAAAAAAAATGAGACCCCCAAAGGATATTTTCATGTGACAGTGATATTATGGATTGTCTTTCTAAACTAAGGCTTAATTATGCATTTAGAATACAAGCAACAACAACAACAAACATGAAGAAACTATTTCCTTTTATTATTTCCTAATAATTTCTGGATGCTACCCAAAATGACACCAACCTTTTTAAAAACATCATTATTTCTGAAAGGTTATGATTTAAAGGAATTATTATGTTAATTTAAATGCTCATTTATAATCAATTTTAGCTGTAAACATAATTGGAATATTGATAACTGTCCCTCCAAATGCTAAATTCTGCAGATGGCTAATCCCATTTCTCACATGATGATCTCTATTTGTAACATTTCAGAGGAAAAAGATGTTCTATTTGGAGTATGTCACCACCTACTCCCTGGCTATCAGTATATAGTGCACTTCCTTAGTACTGTTTAAGAAAATTTTTCTTTAAAGGCTTTAACAATATGAACGAACCACAGACAAACACAAATCATGGTGTTACTCTTCCAGGAGGAAGAGTAACACTTTTTTCAAAGAGAGAGAAAGTTGTATACAATATTAGGAAGGAAGGATAAAGGAAGGAAGGGAGGGAGGGAGGGAGGAAGGAGGGAGAGAGAGAGGAGGGAGGAGGGAGAAGGGAGGGAGGAGGGAAGAAAGGAAGGAACCACCATGTCAGATTGAAAATATATTCTCTTCTTAGATTATGTAATAATATGAGATCAAGCCTTTCAAGATTTACCAAACATACTAATACCTAAAAATTCATCATCGTCATCAAGTCAAGAAATAATGGACCATGAAGGCACAAAACAACAGTTGATGCAATAAACTTGTCTTCAAAGTACAGAATTCCAAATTCTATTTATGTTTTTTAAAAATTTTGGTAGCCACACATTTTTATATCACTAGCTTGTATCAAAATTAAAATGTATTTTACTTTATTAATATATTTATATTGTATTTTATTAGTAAATAATGGAAAGACAATTTGGCTCCTGGATACAAGATCGAAAACATGGTATACATTGACAGTTGATATCGACTAAATGTTTGTGTCCCCCCAGAATTCATGCATTGAAATTCTAATCCCCAGTGCAGAAGTACATGGAAGTGGGGCCTTTGGGGGGTGATGAGGTCATGAGGGTGGAGCCCTCATGACTGGAGTTATTGCTTATATAAAAGTGGCCCCAGGAAGCTAGTCTCAGTAAGAAGATGGCTATCTAAGAAAGGTGGCTTTCACCAGACATCGAATCTGCTGGCCCCTTTATCTTGGGCTTCCTAGCCTCCAGAACTGTGAAAAATACATCTCTGTCCTTTGTAAGCCACACAATCTATAGCATTTTGTTACAGAAGCCTGAACAGATCAAGATACCATTGTATATCTAATATTAATTGTTCTATACATGACATCTTAATATTATTGATCTTTTGACCCATTAACAGGGTATATCTCTTTAAATTATACAGGTCATCTTTAATTTTTCTCAGCACTATTTGTACTTTTCAGTGTGCAAGTGTTCACTCTTGTCAGAATTCTTCCTGCTTTATGTTTTCTATAATATTATACATCACTTTATTATAATATCAATTTCTGCTTTTTATTCCTATATAGAATATAGTTGATTTTTGTATATTGATCTCATATTCTGTCTTTATCAAACTTATTAGTTCCAGTAGCTTTTTTGTAGATTTCATGGAATTTTCTACATAAACTATTATGCTATTTGCAAATAAAGACAGTTTTATACTGACTGTCCTCCATTTTAACTTTAATGTAAAATCTACTTGAAAAAAGGAAACTTTGTACATTTCCAGAGGACAAGATATCTGGAGGGATTAAAAAGTATATTGATCAAAATGATAAGAAAAGTTTATGTTTAATAAATTAAGAACATTAATAGGAATGGCTCAAACACCCTCTAATTATCACCCTGTGTGGCATGTTTCTTAGGTGTGCTGCCAATAATAATAGAATATAGTGCTTTTACTTGATGTAATGCTCAAAGGAAATTGATAATAAGATCTCACTCACAAAAACTAAAATAATCTTTGTCTTCATTCACATCTTTGTATTGGAATGAAGCTGTTGCTAATTTTCTTTCCACACATGTGAGATTACACATGTGTTATATGTTTAGCTTTGTACAATACACCTTAGAAAAAGAGGACTGTAGTTCATTTATGGAGAGTCAGAGAGGGCTATCTAACACCAGTTTGTGAAAAATTATTGGAGAGTGAGAATTGCTTATTTTGCAGAAGAGAAAGCTTGATATGAGAAAACTTACACATGCTAGCTGATAATGGCTCCTAATATCTGAAGGGCCTACACATGAAAAAATTGTATTTCCATCCCACCTACTTGGCTTTATGTTCCTTTCAGCAAATCATGTGGTATTGGGTTTTATAAATTCACTTGCCTTCAAAGTTTTAACATGATGGTATTTGGCCCATTACTACCCCACTACTGAAAAATTCTAAATTCAAACTTCACACATTGGTCCTGGTGACAACGTTTTGGCTCTGTTTTTCACAGTTAGAAGAGAGATGATTATTAATATTGTTGTTTCTTGAATTTATTTTTGGTACAGTTAAAACTTTTCAAAATTTCAGCATCTTGGTAAATAAATTTGAGAAAAAGAACAATTATTACAAGTTGGCAGTGTTTGAACCATGAATTATTTACTAGTTTTTATCAGAAATACTTGAATAACACTACCAAAATTTATCACAATCAAAGGAATGGGATTTGTGCTTATCTAGACATTATTTTCATTTCAACTTTTTAAAAAAAGTTGATCTTTGTTGTCTTTATTTGATGACTTTTCTGTAAGCCTAAGTTCTTAAGAAAGTTTTACATTGCATATTCTATATAACTGAAAGAAATACCTTTAGGATCTAAAAAATGAAATACCAATATTTTATCTCCTGTTTATTTGCACATCTCTCACTCAATATTATTTTCAGTAGAAAAGTGACCATTAGTTTTAGTGGGGGGTTTACGTATTTTGGTAAGTATTACAGATGATTAAAGCTGAGTATTCTTTCAATGAAATTCTGCCATTCGCAGCAATGTGGATGTACCTAGAGAATATTATGCTTAGTAAGATAAATTGAAGAAAGACAGACACTGTATGATATCACTTCTTCGTGGAATCTAAAAAATAAAACGAATGTATATAGCAAAATGGAAACACACTCACAGAGAGATAAAACAAACTAGTGGCTAAGAGTGGGGAGAGGGAAGCAGGAAGGGGCAAGTTAGGGGTATGGGATTAAGAGATACAAACTACTATGTATAAAATAGGTAAGCAACAACGATAAATTGTTAGCACAGGGAATTATAGCCATTATCTTGCAATAACTTTGAATGGAGTATAATCTGTAAAAATACTGAATTACTACGCTATACAACTGAAACTAATATGATATAGTAAATCAATTATATTTCAAATAAAAAAATTAAAAATAAAAAGGGAAAAACAGTGTGCTTTCAAGTTCTTACTCTCCATTTTTATTTAGATTAAATTAATCTGATCAGGTTTATGCAATAAACACCACCACTGAATAAATCTGTGGTGTATAGTTTCTTACGCACAGCAATCAAATAACATATACAGATAAGGTAATAATATAGGTGCATTTAAACATAATTCATTTTCAAAACTACATCAAATAACTAATGCTCATAAAACACTATTTTTCCCAGGAACTGTTTGAATTGCTTAACATACATTAAGTCACTAAATGGTTGTAGGTTTATTATTAGCTCCATTCTACCTATGAGAAAACAAGCCACAGAGAGGCTCAGACCTGCTGAAGCTGGAAACAGCTCAGCTGGTTTCATACTCAGCCTATGAGGTGCGAGAGTGTTCCCTAGAAAGTAATTTTAATTTCCATCGTGTTGTAATGCTTCTTATTGGAATAAGAAATATGTTTGTTAACTTTGTATTTTACGGAATTCATTTTATATGATTAAAATTGCGATTCGCATGCATAAAGGGTTTGAATGTGAGAAATTATAAAGATCAACTCCATGTTTTAACTGCGGCATTTTTCCATTTTGCTGCAAGCGTGAGCAACTATTTACTATTGTAAATCATTTGAGTATCCGCACTATATCAGGGTATGAAGCATCCTTGAACCCTGCTAAATAATTCAGGAAATTTTCATTAACCTTCCTTTCATGCTTGTGATAAAATTCGAACTTCAAATTGAAATCCCAATTTAAATATGAATATCCAATATTGCTGCTGTATGAACTGGGTACCACTTTTAGAGGGTTTCCAGAGTCAGACTATTTCCAAATGCTTTGTTATGTGTACAACAGTAATGCTTAATAAAATATAGAAGGAATTTTCAAGTATCATTGAGACCACTTCATGAAATTTTAGATTAAAAGGAATAAATCTAAATTATTAGAGTAAAAGAGATAAATGTGTGGAGGTAAGTTCATGCGTTTATTCATTTACCCAACATTTATTCAGAGGCAATTTCGAAATTCACATCCATGTTATCCATGATGATGACCCAAGATGTGGAATATTTGAACATCAATAGAGTCCACAGTCTCCTTTTAATCTCTGTTTCACAGAAGAATCAACTCTGTTATCAGTGTTAAGAAATGCTTTCCTCTCCCTTCCTGACTATCTGACTTCTGCCTAAGTGTCCCCTATAAAGTAGGCTGCTTATTATCTCTCACATTGCACTTACACCAGGTTCATTTGTAGAGTAGAAATTTGCTTTATGTACCTCTCACTCTTTCTGTCAGTGTTGTATACCAATTTTCTGGTCATTATCCCCCATTTATCCATCTTTCTCTCTACCCGAATCTTACCTTCATTATTGATATCTAAAAATCTTAATACAGATGATTCATCCTCTCCCCTTTACCTACCCACTCTCAGGATCATACCCTGAATCCTATCACCATAAATACTTGTTTCCTAAGTAAAAAAAAGGGTACTTAGACATCTTGTTTTCTGAAGCCACCATACAGCCCTCCTGTGATGAACACCATCAACTTTTTCCTAAGAGATTCTCAAACTAACTCATTTCCAGATATCTACCTATAAAAAGGCAGCACATTTTCTATATTACAGTTGAAATGATAGTTCTAAAAGCTAAATATGATGATGAAAATTCTTTCATCGTACCTTACTGCAACTGTAGAGAAACTGCCCCAAAGTTTTCAATATAACATAAATCTTTCATGAGCTAGCTCTGCTTTTATTCCATAATTTTTCATCATGACCCACCTCAAGGAACTAAGAAGTACATTTGAAATTACAAAGAACATTGTATTAGTCAAGGTTCGCCAGAGAAATAGAACCAATAGAAGATGATAGTTAGAATGATAGATAGATAGATGATAGATAGATAGATAGATAGATAGATAGATAGATAGATAGATAGACAGACAAATAGATACTTTCAGGAACTTGGGCTTTGACAAGTCCAAAATCTGTAGGACAGTCTGGCAGGCTAGAAATTCGGGTCACAGTTGATGTTGCAAACTTGAGTCCAAATCCCTTCTCTGGGTAACCTCAATCTTTGTCCTTAAGACCTTCAACTGATTGGATGAGTTTGACCCATGTCACTGAAGGTAATCTGCTTTACTCAGACTCTACTGATTTAAATGTTAATCACATCTGGAAAATATCTTCACAGCAACATCTTAGTCTAGTCTTTGACAAAACTATTGATCAACATAGCATAGTCAAGGTCATACACAAAATTAATCATCAGGGACAGCAAGGAAAAACAAAAGATATAAGATGTAATGTTGAATAAAAAATTGCACATTCATACTGTGCATATTTTAATGAGTATGTATTGACTGTGATGAATGTGTGTAGTGGAAAAAATAATGACAAGTTACTCAGTGGTACAGTGTCACACCACATAGGTAGAACGCAGAATATAGCAATGCATAAAATCTGGAAATAATCTCAACATATATCCTTCATATACGTTCATATCTTTTTATACTGTACATTTACCTCTTTCAGATAAAGCCCCAGAAATGTGCTTCTAGTGCGAATGAGTAAATACATTTTTATTTTTAAAATTTAGAAAAAAATATTTATCTAAAAATTACCAAGAAATAGAAAGGTAGTACTTACAAAATCTGGTTTAAAAGAATAATAATAATTAAAATATATGTTCTGAGTGGAGAACATATATTTATATCCCTCATTGACATGGAATGAATATAATACACTTTGACATCAAGTTATTTTTGACCGTGAGACTTTAGTTGATTGGAGGTAGTTAACCTTTGATGTGAAAACATACCAACACACTCTCTAGAAAAATTAAATTAAAAAAAAGAAAAGAAAAAGTAGTTTTTGAGTCCCTATACAGACTCTTTAGAATCACAGGTTAGACTGGGCTGTGGACCACTGGGGAAACCGCCTCCAGCAAATGTCTGAACTTAGGAGAATTGAACGCAAAGAAAGAACCTAACTGAACTAATGTTTCTGGGGACACGTTGGTCCAGCACTTGCCAATAGAAGTACATTGCAAGTAAGAAATGAAGGGTAAACATGCAAACTTAATTTTCTAGTAGCTACATTCTAAAAAGTAAAAATAAGGTTGTTATGTTGATTTTAATACCATATTTCACTTAAACCAACACATTCACTATAGTATTTCAACATGAAATCCATATATTATTAATGATATTATATATTCTTTGTTTTCACATTGTCTTTGAAAAGCTATGTGTATTTTACACTTATATGACATCTCAGTCCAAACTAGCCTCATTTCTCATGCTCAAAAATACATCTGGGGCTTCCCTGGTGGCGCAGTGGTTAAGAATCCACCTGCCAATTCAGGGGACACGGGTTCGAGCCCTGGTCCAGGAAGATCCCACACGCCGCGGAGCAACTAAGCCCGTGCACCACAACTACTGAGGCTGCGCTCTAGAGCCTGCGCACCACAACTACTGAGCCCACGCACCACAACTACAGAAGCCCGCGCGCCTAGAGCCCAGCTCCTCAGCAAGAGAAGCCACTGCAATGAGAAGCCCGTGCACCCCAATGAAGAATAACCCCTGCTCTCCCCAACTAGAGAAAGCCTGCGTGCAGCAAGGAAGACCTAATGCAGCCAGAAATAAAATAAATAAATTTATTTTAAAAAATTATTAAAAAAAACCAATACATCTGTCTTGTCACTATCACATAGCAAATATGGCACGTGGTAAATATATAATAAATGTTAGTTATTATTACTGGCACTATTTTAAGGAGTTTGATTTTATTTTACATGCAAAGTAAGACATGAACTAGTTTAAGTAGTGGTGTGACATAATGCAATAAACATTTTAGAACAATGACTCTGCCAGCTGAGCACATTTGAGGTAGATGAATTTGAGGTAGATGAGTTCTTGTTAGAACTCATTTGAATTAGAATTCTTATTAGAAGTATTTACAGACCAGTTAAGAACTGTTGCAATAGTCCAGGTGAGAAAGAATAATGGCATGTAACAGGAGGATAAGAATAAACATGGAGATAAGTGAATACATTTGAGATCTGTATAACAAGTATTCAATAGAATCAACAGAACGTGATGAGGGTTTGGATATGGGTGAGTAAGAAATGGGGAAATCAACATATTTCAACTAACAACCATCCCCATCATCTTCTGGTCCTTGCTGAATTATGGACAGGAAACATTGCGAGCAAATTTCTGGTTGAGGTTACCAATGAGAAACTTTGAAAAGAAAAAAATCAAAGCCAGTTTGGAAGGCAGAAAAGAAGCAGAAACCACTGTTTCTCCTGCAGTGGTTTCAGGCATAAGCCTGTGCTTTGGCAGACATGAACTTATGTGGCTCTGCGGGTGCTCGCCTGAAAATTTCCCTGTCTGCTGTTACAGGCAGTTCCTATTATTGTCTAAAGTTTCATAGTATTTCTGCAAAACTGGTTTTCTAAAATCTAAGACTGAAATTAAGAGTTAGTAATAACTCTCCAGGCCTTGACTTCTCCAGTATTCTAACAGAATTTTAAGGATGTCATTTATTGTATTAAATACCTATCTGTGGGAAAGAGAGGTTTCTATTTTTCTGTCTGATTCTGGCCAAATTGTGCCTGATGTGAGAAATGGGCTGAACCTCCCTCCCAGTCTGCTTTATTTTGGTTTTAACTCTACTGTTTAGATGTAGTTTGTGAGATCTGGAAAGTGAAAGAGAAAACTAAAGGCAATTATTCCAGTCGTGGTGGGCAGGACACATGGGCTTCTGAGGGAGTAATATATTGCAACTCCTCAGGCTTTAATATTTTTTTCCTGCAAATTTCCTGTCCTGTGCTATAGGCATCTGTGATCATTGGCATTTTCCTGCTAGTTTGATTACTCTTTGATTTCCTAAAACCTTTCCTAGGAAAGGTTCTCCTAGACTTTTGTAAATCAGATCTTCCAATAATTCTTATGCATTTAATTCCTTCAATTACTTTTTGACTTACCTAGAGTGATAATAATCAAGCTTCAATAGGTACATACTCAGTCCTATAAATTATGCTTTGCAATTACAAGATTAGGATATAGAGTCAGAAAATAATGCATCTGTATTTTAACAACAAACTTGAAAGTGTTTCTTATGATATTTTACTGATACCTCTGAATAATGCAAAATCTGTAACAGTGTTTTTAGAAGACACACACATGTTAATGAGAGTATCTCACCAGAATTGATACCTTAAGGTACAATACTAATAATCTTTTGTAGATCGACGCTGAAATTTAAGCTTTCAAAATGTTTGTCCAAGACTTCAATTAAAAAATAGAAGACATTTTATCATATTATCAGATTCAGTAAAGCTGAGAGATTAAAAGAATAAATTGTATACTGTTGGAAATTCTCCTTCCTTTGTGATTTTAGCCAGTCTACTACCTAAGTTTATTTTGACATTTATCAAATCCAAATATTTAACTTTTAAGAAGTCACAGGAGATCTTTCACCTGCTTGGTACTTCTTCCCATGTTTGACGTAAGAATATATGTTGGTGTAAATTCATGCAATATAGATGCACAGTAGCATGCAGGCTGCGGCATTTCATTTAATTCTTATTAACTTGAAATAGGAAGCACCTATGGCCCCAAAACAGCAATCATCTCTCCCAGCCCAGCTTTAACTATTTGCCTTTTTGGATAAGTCGATTTTGTAAGGAAGGATAATTTATACCTATCTTAAGAGCCTAATTTATTATTTCATTGATGACCTATTAAGCTGTCAGTTCTGTACTATGCCCTGTGATTATTAAAGAGATAACTTTTTGGCATGATAAATTAGGATCAATTCAGAAAGAAGTATCAGATAAGAATTTTTGAATCTAAGCTAACTAGAGATAAAAAGATAAGTGACCACTCCATCTTCCTATGTCCTGTAAAGTGTCACTCTGGGACTTTGCAAATAAAGTGACTTGCATTTAATTCCTTTTCTAAATGTACTTCTCTATGAATTTACAAGTTTCTCAAAAAGAGAATGTGGATGGAGAGAGTGCTTTAAAACTATTTCAGAATATGCTCCACTTATATTAATTTTGAAATCAAGAAGGCTGATCCACATTGGACTATATTTCAGAATAAAATGCCCATAAAGATACTGTAGTTCCATTCTGATACATTCATGTTTTAGAGGAGTTTCCATAATTCTTAAGTAAAACATTAAACCCACTTCTCTGTTAAATTATATAAGAAAAAAATAATCTACAGGCTTTTGCTTTAAAGAAATGATAGGGATGGCCACTACTTAAACAAGATCTGTATCTTATAAGAAGTACTGTATATGATAATCACCTTGGGAAAAGTGTCCATTCAAAGAAATGGCTGCACTGGGAGAAGTTATGGATGAATTGTAGAGTCATATGCTGAAAATCTAGGTTATTTCAAAGTCATACAATCTTCTTTGAACCACGCAGGTTAAAGCAGAGCCAAACAAAAAAACCTGTGCTACAGAAGCATATCCTTTAAGGGGTCAAAGAACCAGATAAAAAAGTAATTCCTGTTCAATTGGTTAATTGATTGGATAGTGTATCAATCACTGGAATATGTCCAATTAGAAGCTTAGATAATATTTACCTGGCTATAAAGAACAGAATATGTTTACTATGAGTAATTACAGTAACCTTTAAGTATCAAGTATCATATCATTTACTACATATTTTCAAATACATTTTCTGATTTGACCTTCAAAAACAGGCCAGGTAAATAAAGCAGGCGTGTTTAGTGAATTCCTACAAAGAACTGTAATAGGCATAGGGAAGTTATGACCATTTAATTTGTTTTCCTCAATTCTAGCCTCCTCTCTCATAGAGATATTACTATATTTGACTTTTCACATGAATAAACTGAAGTAGGAAATTTTAATTACTTGCTGATATCTGACAGAATCTACATAAAGCCTGTTCTTCATAATCCAGGCAAATTCCACACCAGGTTGTTTAACTCTTAGGACATTGAAAAAACAATCATCATTTAAAGCACTGAAGTACTAACATATAGCTGTAAGTGTATTGGATTTCCAAAGAATACCTTAAAACAAGGGTTAGAAAACTGTGGCCTGTGAGCCTGCTGCCTGATTTTACAAATAATGTTTTATTGGAACTTAGCCGTGCCATTAACTTATGTATCGTCTGTGGCTGCTTTATACTGTAAAGTCGAACACTGAAAAGTTGCAATAAAGACTATATGCAGGGCAAGGCTAAATTATTTACTACCTGAGCCTTTAAAGAAAGACTTGCTGACCACTGCCTGGGATTCACAAGGGCCACAAACAATTTCAAATTACAACAAAACAGTAGGAAGAGCGCAACCCACAACAAAGAGGAAATTCAAAACCGTAGCTTCTCCCAGAGAAGCGAATGGTTCTAACTCCACACTGAGCACCCGACCTGCTCATCCGGCTGGGCACCCACTGAGACACCTGAAAGATGAACCCCCAAAACGTCCAACTTTGAAAAGCAACATGGCTCGAGGCTCGCGACCACAATCCCCGGCAGCGAACTGAGAAACCGCTCCTAAAAGGCTTACCCCAGGGCCCAGCACAGAAGCAGCACTTTGAAAAGCACCAAAACTTTATATGAAAGAAGCCAGTTTGCTAACCTTAAGGCGTTGGTCTGAGGGTCAGCGGCTGCTGAGATGAACGCCAGGGACAGACTGGCGGGCGTAGTCTTTTTTTATGTTTGTTTGTTTGTTTTCCGGTACGCGGGCCTCTCACTGTTGTGGCCTCTCCCGTTGCGGAGCACAGGTTCCGGACGCGCATGCTCAGCGGCCATGGCTCACGGGCCCAGCCGCTCCGCGGCATGTGGGATCCTTCCGGACCGAGGTACGACCCCGCGTCCCCTGCATCGGCAGGCGGACTGTCAACCAGGGAAGCCCGGGCGTAGTCTTTTTTTTTTTTTTTTTTTCTTCTTTCCAGATAGTGCCACCTTTGTGCTCCCCTCTGCCTTACCCCAGCTGCTGGGCTCCATCTTCATGCTTTCCTTCTGCCTTGCTTAAATTTTGAGGAGAGATTTCTGGCACAAGCAACGGCAGATAAAGAGCTTGGAAGACGTCACCCCCATTCTTACAATAATAACAGCAAAAGCTGAACAAACTGAAATTCACTGACTTTTCTTAAACGCGTCAGATAACTGATATTGCAGGTTATTATTGGAAGGCAGACTGCCACGCTGAACTTTGGAAAGACAGGTGAATCCAGTCAGTCTCAGCTCCTGGACCCATTAACTGGTAGTTTGAACAAATTGCTGGGGACTGAGTGTGGTCTAGCGTGAGAGTGAGAAACTCCTAAAAGCTGCAGTCTTTGGTGGATTTCCCCTCTGGAATTCCAGAAGCTTTTATGAAAAAGAGCCCCCGGGTCCTCCAAAACAAACAGGAAAGAAAATGGAGAAGGGAGAAAGGAGGGAAGAAGAAAAGAAAGAAGGAAGGAAAGAGAAGGTAACAAAGAAAGGTTCCTTGTGTTTCTGGCAGTGGGGAAAGAAAAATAATCTTTGTGAAAATACGCCCCGAATATTCTTGGTAGACCTGTAGAACAGGGTTATCGCCGTGGCCTACCCTCCAGGGAAACAGACCTTTCCAGAGACAAACCCACCTAGAGACAAGGGCATTTATCTAAGTCTAGCTCCCACTACCGTTCTGCCTCACGTAAGCGGTGGGGGGAAGAAAGAAATACTTGTGAAGGTCACAGCACTGGGACAGTGGGCCACTAAAGAGAGATTAATCATAAGCTGAGATTTAATCATAATGTTATAGAATGCTTCCCCTCCCCCCCCATTATTACCGCCTCATCAGAGCTCCAGTAAATAAGAATGGATTATAAATGAAATAACCGCAACCCAAGGACTCCATGTAAGGAGACAAACAGAAGGACACTAGGCGAATTTGAAGATATATACATGTAATCACTTTAAATATGAATGGTATAATCATTAAAAAAAGAGATTGTAAGAGTGGATATAAAAATAACCCACTATGAGCTGGGTATATGAAATGCACTTTAAATGTAAAAAGTCAAATAAGTTAAAGGGATGAGAAAAATGTACCATGTAAATATTAATTTTAAAAAAACCTCGAATCTGTATATAAATTTCAGAAAAAGTAGACTTCAGGACAGAGAAATGTATCAGGTATAAAGAGGGATATTATATAGATTATAGACATAGGAATAGATATAGTCAATTGTCCATGAAAATATAACAGATAACGGTCCTTAATGTATATGCATCTAACAAAAGAGCACCAACATATGAGGCAAAAAGTTAAAGAACTAAAGGATATATAAACAAATCCATTCTTAGTTTGACACTTTAACACCCTCTTTCAGTAACTGACAGTTCAAGCACGCAGAAAATCAGTAATAATATAATTACCTGACCAACATTGTCATTCAATCGAATTGACATTTATAGAATACTCCATCTAAACACAGCTGAATAGACACATACAACGTTTCATCCCAAAGGGGTACTTGTTAACAATTCTGATACTGCTATAGATGTATATTAGAATTGAATAATTAAGTAAATGGATGGCAGATATTAGCAACCACGTTTCTCACTGTTGGAGCATAGTCTAGATAACAGCAAGTGTAGAAGGCGAGAATGACCCATTAGCTAATGGATTAGTGTTGGAAACATAAGTATAAGCTCAGATTTTGCTTAATACAGATGAAGATGGTTGCATATGGAAATATTTATGATATGATTAAGATATGTGTATCTACACGTGACAGTAAACACATGTATATTTCCCTGCTCTTACGGCTGAGAGCCTAAAAGGAGGAAAAATTAAAAAAAAGAAAAACCAATACCTAAGTGGCAATAAACACTCTTATTGCCCAAATCTTGGTTTCTAACATCATTCACCAGTAGAAGGTCCCAGAGCTCATTGGAGAAATGGCTGCTTCTGGGAGTGAAGCAGGAAATATACAAAATAAACCTAGAACATCTTATCGTGCCAGAAAGTAAGAAAGTGCTATGCACAGACACATACACATACACAGAGTCATGGGGGGGGTGTCAAAATGACACAAAATCCAAATATAAGAACTCCTAATGGCCAAAGCTGGAACAATCTGAGCAACAAAATGAAGTAATATTGGATAATAACCCAAAATATAAAGTAAATATCCATGAGTATACACTGATATAAATAACTGAGTGAATACATAATCAGGAGACCTGTCTCCCATGCATAAGAATCTCTAAAAGTATGCACTTACTTTGCCCTCAGTGAGGGGAAGCATAATTCCCCATGTCCTAGATGTGGGCTGTACGTAGGCACTTGCTTCCAAAAAATATAGTATGAAAAGGGAGAAAAAAAGAGTAACTTAACTGTGGAGAAAAGTGACAGACACTACCCCAACCAGGCAAAGCCAACAACAGCAACAACAAATCATATGGAAAGTATGTACCCTTGATTTGGTATGATTAAAATGGCACCTCAGTGATCTTCCCCCCAAAACACACAACCCCAGTCGAAACACTAGGAAGACATTAGTCAAATTAACTTGGACGTTCAACAAAATTCCTGACCAGAGATATTCAAAACAGTCAGGTTCATCAGAAACAGTGAAAGCCTGAGAAACTGTCACAGCCAAGAGGGGCCTAAGGAGCAGTGAAAACAAAATGTGTCGTATCCTGAATAGGACCCTGGAACAAAGGAGATATTAGTTAATATCTAAGGAAATTTTAATAACTTGTGGACTTTATTTAATAATAATATATCATTCTTGGTTCATTAATTGTAATAAGTGTACTATACTAATGTAGAATGTTGATACTGGGGAGACTGGGTATGTGGTATATGGGAAGTCTGTACTATCAACACAAATGTAAATCTAAAATGCAACATAACAAACATAAATCTAGAATTGTTTGAAAAATAAAGTATATTCACAATTTTCTTGGGAGAGAGACATTTGTGGCCAGAGTTGCCTCATGAGTCAAATCCTATTGCAACACTGATTGCAAATGAATGGCACCCCTAAGAGTTTCTTTATGCATGGTTATGCCCTCTACCTAGCTGTCTGCATTTGCACAAAAACTGGCATCCACTACTTGTATATTTGGGGCAAGCCTAGCTTTGAGGTGATTCTTATGTACCTGCAAGCTAAACGGTGTCACCAGAAGGTTCTGTCTAACATCTAAAGAAATTCCACTGTGTGGTAGGTAAATGTGTATGAGGTACAGTATTGTATCCACAAAAATCATGTGAACAACCATCTCCTTAGCAATATTCTGCAAACCCAGCTCAAATATCACCAGTTTATGGAGTGTTTTCTCACCACACCTCTCTGCCCTTTCCCCTACTGGGCACTGCTAGCTTTGGGATTATGAGAAATGTATCGTTGCACACCTGTCTCTCATTTAGAGTATATTTTGGGTATTAAGAGACCTTGTAGTATTCTCTTTGATTTTCTCAGCATCTACTAAAGTGCTTGCCATGTAATCGGTGCTCAATAAGTATTTATTGATTGGGGTTTTAAAGGGAAAATTGAATAAATAATAAATATGCTACATGTCCTTAGAAAGAACCAGGGATGAGAACATAGCAGAATAGATTCTCACTATCTTATGATGTGACTTCTGCCTCTTATGATATATGTTACTATGAGTTGTTATATATACATAATGGTAGTTTTCATTGCACAACTCTATAGGTACTTAGTAAACTAGAACCAAATCATCTTTAAAAATGCAACAATATAGGATCACGTAGCTATCACATTTTAAAGATATTTAATAGTATTATTCAAATGGATCTTTTGAAGAAAATAATTGCTTAACTCACAAAATATCATCTAAAATTTGCATTTTCAACTTTTCTTGCTACTTTTAGTAGGTGAAGGACACTTTAAGGACATTGTGTCTTACAAGTAGTTTAACAGTGGTATAACTGTATGAAATGTCACTTTTGAAAAGATTGACAATGTTTACTCACATTATATTTCCTCAAAGAATATCTACTAAATACTTGAGTATTCCAAACCAAATTGCTTGACTCTTTTATTACTAATGCGAAGCAGTATGGGTATGATATTTAAAAATTCATTGTTATTCTGATCCTCTCTCATCGGGGGCAATGTGTTAAGTCAAAAGCTAATTGTAAAAGCCACATCTCAGATAATTTCTGCTTGAATAAAGGAACTGTCTGGAAGAAGAGAGGCATCTTGAATTGCTTTATAAAGGTGTGATGTTGTTGAGATTCCCAGTCTCTCAGTGGGAAAGTTGCCATGTTTAACATATTTAATACATTTAACTATCCTACCTTTCAGAAAAGCAATTAGAGGTCATAATGGAATACTCTGATTAACTTAATGTTATATACAGTATGAAAATCAATGGAAGTGATTAGGGAAGGGAAAATATGGGCTGAAACCTTCCTCAGAGATTAGCATACGTGCCACAAAAAAGTAGCATTTGGCTTTTGGAAGTGTAAGGCGTGTGGCAAAGCAAGAGTCAGCTTGGAAATGAATAGCTCTGCCCCCACAAGGCATTTGAGTTCAAATCCCAAGGTTCCATAAGCTTTGTGCAACCAATTTAATTAGAAAAAAGAATACATTATAAGGTAGCAAATAATTTACAAGGGCAGAAACCCTTCTGCAATCTGGAATGTTAAATACAATATGATGACTCATTCCTAAAAGCTTCAGCTATGACTTTCAGTTGTAGTGATCTATACATTTTAATAAATCTAGTAGTTTTTATTAATGTTGCAAACCAAAATTTTTTTAAAGGCTGAAAACCATAAGAAATTCAGGATTTTAATGTAATATAAAATTCTGTGTGGGTTGGTGCTACTTCCTCATACATATTCAGTTATATTCTCTTACTCTGAGCTGATAATGGTAATGTTTGCTTTGACACAAAATACAGAAGGGCCCATAGTCTTCTAAGTAAAAATGGGTAGAATGCACCCCCTGCAGGGGCAGATTATATGGGTGTCTTGTCTACCTTGCCTTTCCCAGATCAGAGTCAAGCTTCATTTCGTCAATAGTAACAAGCAAGGCATTTTAATTACTTGGTTAGGAACACAGTAATGATTCAATGCTAATAACTGCCCACCATGTTTTAATATTCACTCTACAAATATTAAGAGGAAGGATTTTAGGTTACATTCTTTCCACATGGAGAGTAGAAAGAGAGCATGGAGAATAGTCACTTGAATACATTTCCTTTGCAAATGGCTCTAGGTATGTGGCTCCTGAGTTATTCTCTTGCTTGTTTTCATCCTTTCCAGGTTTATTATATTAAAGATTTGCATGGTGTTTGGCCTGAAAGTTTATCAGAAGACAATTTTAAACAAAGAATTTCAAGTTAAAAACTTGAAATTTTTAAAGTCAAATTAAATTGACTTGTATCATTCTATGTTGACCACCTTAAAAATTAAGACCAGAGGGATTCCCTGGTGGCGCAGTGGTTAAGAATCCGCCTGCTAATGCAGGGGACACGGGTTTGAGCCCTGGTCTGGGAAGATCCCACATGCCG
Organism: Phocoena sinus; assembly: GCF_008692025.1. Taxonomy (NCBI): domain Eukaryota; kingdom Metazoa; phylum Chordata; class Mammalia; order Artiodactyla; family Phocoenidae; genus Phocoena; species Phocoena sinus. The sequence continues at coordinate 10,237,647 of NC_045776.1, read as the reverse complement.
CGGAGCAACTAAACCCGCGAGCCACAACTATTGAGCCCACGTGCCACAATTACTGAGCCCACGTGCCACAACTACTGAAGCCCGCACACCTAGAGCCCGTGCTCCACAACAGAAGACACTGCAATGAGAAGCCCGTGCACCACAACGAAGAGTAGACCCCGCTCGCCACCACTAGAGAAAGCCCGCGCACAGCAACAAAGACCCAGTGCAGCCAAAAATAAATAGATAGATAGATAAATAGATAAATAAATAAAGACCATATTTGAGTATGTATGTAGAAAGATCAAAAATAAAAACAATTACAATTCAGATGTGCAAAAAATCAGTTGATTGATATGCTTCTCAGTGTGTTAATTTTATATGATGACCATATATCCCAATATACAATCACATATTGCTGTGGACGAAATAGAAACTTCTATTTTGTTTTCATCCTGAGTGAAGAGGATGTGTGCTGGTGAAACCAATAGATGACCTGGTGCTCAGTAGTGATGGTGGCTATTATCTTGGTATTTCGGGTGGTTTCTTGGTCAGTTGCTGTCTCCTTTATTCAAAGAGTGCTACAGTCTTTAATATGATTCAGACCATGAACTCTGATATCAGTAGAGGAAAGCTAAAGGAACATGTCAGGCTTATTATCATGCTTTTATTCCTAAGGCATAGATCATTGCTGAAAAATACATCAGGGAATCATGTGTGTTTATTTACGAAAGCTTACTTTGTGTTACCCAACCGCATCAGAATAATTCAACAATCCTGTGAGTCTTGGTGTTCAGTTCTCTGTTTCTATGAATCTCAAAAGTCATTGCTTAAAAATAGCTAATCCTTGTCTCTGACTGAGGATTAAATTATGAAAAATAAATCAAGCGCATTCTAAGATACAGAAAATGCTCAAATAGAAAAAAAAAACAGCAAAGAAAGAAGCAGGGGGACGTGACAAAAGCAATGTAAATGAATGGTAGTTGCTCTGAATTCCCAATGTGAATTTAGTGGTTTTTTCATATTCTTGCCTAATCTTCTTTCTTTCTTTTGCTCATTATTTATTTGCTATTCATGACAACATATACACAAGTATTTATTTTATTCCCTTTATGGGGGGATTATTACTAAGGAGAGGGAAAAATATAAGTCACATTAAGTAAATTAATATACTGGATTTTTATGCCATTATCTAATATAACAATAATTTGAGTATCCTTAAATAATCAATCTTCTTTCTGTTCTCAAATATGTTTTGAGGGTGTCATTTCTATGGTTGATTAGTAGCAATAAGGAATGGTATGTAATAATAATGGGAAAAGTAAAATGTTCAACACTTCATTTTGATAGAAACAGTTTCAGTAATAATAATATAAAAATAGCTCAGTATGTTTTGCAAAAAGAATACTAATCAACTCTTTATCCTATCTATATGTATATATAATTTATATACTACCATAACATCTAAAGTAACAAAAAAAATCACTGGTAACCAAATGAATAAAGCCCCTACATTAATAACATAAGGAGGTGATGCAAATTAGAAGCCGGTATGGTATGATGGGTGAAAGCCTGGAATCTAGAACTAACTTGCCTGGGTTTACATTATCACCACTTATTACATGTATGACTTCAGGCAAATTACTCAGTCTTTCTTTGTCCCAGTTTCCTTATTAGTATGCTAGGAGTAACATCAGTACTTTTCTCTTATAATAGAGATTTAAATAACACTTAAAACAACACTTAGAATAACACCTGGAAATGCAACTGCATTTAAAAAAAAAGAAAAAAAAGGTGAGATTTAAAGGAACAACTTTATTTTCTTTTTTCACATCTTTATTGGAGTATAATTGCTTTACAATGGTGTGTTAGTTTCTGCTTTATAACAAAGTGAATCAGCTATACATATACATATATCCCCATATCTCCTCCCTCTTGCATCTCCCTCCCTCCCACCCTCCCTATCCCACCCCTCTAGGTGGTCACAAAGCACCGAACTGATCTCCCTGTGCTATGAGGCTGCTTCCCACTAGCTATCTGTTTTACGTTTGGTAGTGTATATATGTCCATGCCACTCTCTCACTTCGTCCCAGCTTACCCTTCCCCTCCCCGTGTCCTCAAGTCCATTCTCTATGTCTGCGTAAAGGAACAGCTTTGTTTGACATATTCAGAAACATCTGAAAGAATACAAATCTCATCATTAATACTTTCCTGTTTGGGGACAGTAGCATAACTGAATGAAGAGCAGTAAGAGGCAGTGACTCCTTTGCAAAGCACAGAGGGGAGCTGAACTCAACACCAAATCTCACCTTAGCGCCAGCTGTCACCCTGGTCACAGTCTCTCACTCCACCTCCACTTGTTCCTCACCATAATTTTTCCAGCGAGGATGCAGATATAGCATTTGTTAGGATTCCAATCAGGGTTCATTATGCAGTACTCAACTTGGAGATGCTCAGTAGGTGATTCTAGTGGATAAAATCTTTGATGTTTGTTATTTACTTATGGTGGATAGGTGAACACAAGTGTGAGAAATACGTAGGATTTTCACAGTTCACACTTTTTGCTAGTATGTCCTTTGGTACAGATTTCATTTTCAAGCATTTATGTAAAAAAATAAAGTAACATGACTGTAGACTATTTTATAAAGTGGGAGAAATTTTTGCTCTTAAAAACTGTTATTGGGACAAATTATTTTAACAATGTGTGATAATGGTAAGGTAGTATGAATAAATATACCATATGAATTATCAGCTTCTAATTTTATTTATATAATCACTAAAACTTAAAACATTTTCAATTGATCAGTTGAAATTCTATGTAAATTGAATTTGTCATGTGCAGGTATGTTTTAAGTTTTAAAGAGAGTTAAAATTAGTTAATTAGCTCCGCAGAGGAGTAATACGGAGGTCATCTGGGATAAGAAATGAGTTTCTGAAAACTGAGGTGGCATTATGAGCTGGATAATTGCCTAGAAGTTGCCTGAGTCCTAAGATTGGATAGATGAAAAGGAGATGATAAAAATGTACTCATCAGAGAACATACGGCAACAGGTCCTTAATTTTTTGTTTTTAAAACGAGAAAGGACAGGGGAATGTAGATAGAAGCCAAAGTGCAGCTTTTCATTTTGTATCTTCAGAGCTGCTGAGAACAATCTGCTTTGTAATTTAATTTTAAATTCTTAACATAAAATTAGAACTGTGGGTATCAGACCTTAGATATTACAACTGGTATGAAAACTTTCTCTTGGAGCCATTAGCATGTGAACTTCACGTTTTCCATGTAGTTCTAATAAAGCATAGAAATAACTTCATTTCTCCATTAGTTACAAAAGTGAGCAAAACCAACCCTTTCTTGTTTGATAGTTTTTGTTTGTTTCTAAAATATTTATACCTAGAAAAAGTTGCCAGCAAATGTTGTTACTACTTAACTTAGCAGGTCTTTTTCCAAATAAATGTCACAGAGGAGCGACTTTCAATCAGAACATCTCATACATAATGTATAACTTGAGCAATTAATTTTTTCCTTTGGTAATAATGGCACATTACCCTGGAAGGGTGAAGGTGTGCAGGCAGGAAGTAACAGCAAGTTAATTATTGTCCTGAATTAATTCATTTTCTTCTCTCCTTCTTTTTTGTATTATTAACTACGGTCAGCACACTGTACATTACATCCCCAGGATTTATTTATTTTATAACTGGAAGTTTGTACCTTTTAGCCATCTTTGCCCATTTCCACTTCATTTTCTTTTTGGCCATAATATGTCAAGAGTAAGGAGATAAGTCTATGAGCATTCCTAAAGTTAAACTTAATATAATTATAATAATTATTATTTTAAGAATCACAACAGGTAAAAATGCCATGTTTGCTATACATTAAGCCCAGTTAATTATTTATATGTATTATTTCAGTTAATTCCTCCAATGATATGATGAGTTATATATCCTTAATATCCCTATTGTACAGATGAATCCCATATATAATCTCTATTCCCTTTCCTAGGACAAAATATTCTATAGATTTGTACCTCTATGTAATCATGAATATATGGTCATTTCCATGTCCAGCCTTATTTCTACCTGAGATAAACCACTTAGCACTGCAGAAGCCAAAAGAACATGTCACATTTTAACTATTAAAATGAATAAGCACAAAGAAATAGCATGAAATAAAGTTGTATAAACTATTGTAACAGGCTTTCAAATGTCCTAAGAACACTATAAATTATATTTACTTTTTTTGTATTTTGCTAATGTTTTCTACTAGTAAGGTGAAATTTAAATTATTCAAACTATATGAAATGCCAAATTTATTTGATATGTTAATGTATCCACTTTATCGATTAGTTTGTAACTTGAAAGAAACATCATGAAAATGTTTCATTTTATTCCGTTTTTAAGAAACACTTGCCTTGATCTTTCTTATGCCCACTTTGGCCAAGGTGGTTGTCTCTCTCCCTGTTCCACTTAATCTGCTGCATCTGGACCTCTGGTTTCTGGGTGGGGATGGAGAGATGAGAGATAAAGGGCATATAAACAAGGCTGGCTCTATCATAATTTCACAGCCAAAGTTCTGTGTGATGACAGGCATCTGACTGCTGGCACTCAATTCTGGAGCTCATGCATTGGGTATTTGGAGACATTTTAAGGAACAGAGGTCCCTGTTTTTCCTTAGCCTGTGTGACACAGTCTTTGGATGACTGATTTAAGCTCCCTTCCAGCTTCTACATTCTGTGCAAAATTTCTACACCTGGAACCACTTAACCTATGGGAAATTCATGCAGTTTTGCCTTGCCAAAGGCTAGGAACTGCATTTTTCCCAGTTTTAGCCCTCTCTGTTTCCCTGTCATTTTATATCAGGCAGCTTCCCATCCTTAGAGCTCTCTAGGAAAAAAAGACAGCAAGAAATACTAACGTGTCTCAAGGATCTAATCTGTGATTGAGATGCTAGTCTCTAATGTAATTGTGAAATTATAGTTTCCTGGAAGAGGGGATAGATAGTAGAAAGGAGATAGTTGATAGATGGATATGTGGATGGGAGGATGGTTGGAGGGGTACATAGATATATAAGACAGACGTAATTGGATATGTAAAAGCCACATAATCCTTTTCTACATTTATTTCCAGCTTTTAATGTACTTGATATCTAATGCCTATTTATATCATATAAAAAACATGAAGCTACCTTGTAGGTTTTGTGTAGCCCTGTGAGCTTAACAATGCATTTGTTACCAAATTGTATTCTAAAACATGAAGCATAGAATTCTCATGCATCGCAAATGTTTTCCTATTCATCACACTTCATGGGAACTTATTCATATGAGAACTTCTACAGCAATCATCAAAGGATGTGTTTTGACTAAACAGTATAACATTATTACCTTTCCCCACAGCAGGAAATGATATCAATAAGTACAAACAAGTTAAAATACCAAATTCATATAATTTCTAGAAAGATTTTGAAAAATCTTATTGTAACCCAGAACTACCCAGTGCTAACCTGGTTAGAAAAATACATTAATTTCACATTAATATTCAACAATGTCAATATAGCCCTTCTATACAGGACCAAGTAAAATAGATTGGGATTCATTATTACATTCATTTAAGAAATATTAATTGGTCACATACCATGTGCTAGAAACAATTTTAGACAAGAACAAATGAAAAAGTCCGACAGAGTTTACATTCTAATAAAGGATAAAGGCAATAACAAGTAACATATATATAATGTACTTGCTACAAAGTAGCTGAGTGATTTGATGCAAAGAAAGGCAGAGCAAGGGACACAGTGGGAGAGAGTGGTCCGGTACGCCTTTCTGAGGAAGTTGCAATTGATCACGGACTTGAATGAAGTGAGGGAATGAAAAATAGAAATGTTTGGAGGAAGATTGCTTCAGGCCTAGAGCATGGCATTAGAAGAGGTCAGAGCACACAGAGATAAGTAGACACAGGATAATATGACCTTGTATGTCAGGTCAGAAAACTGATTTATATTTCAAATGTGCTGTGAAGCCCTTGGGATCACTCAGTGCTAGAAAAGAAAGGGATCTGTGCATTCCAGCAGAATAAGGTCAGCTGTTACGATGCTGGGCTGGTATTTATTGAACTCTTGCGTTTTGTCTGGTACTACATGTGCTTCCTGTTTTACTTATTCTTCACAACAATCGTGTGAAATATATACATTAGACCTCGTTTTACTGATCACAACCTCAGATATGGAAAGATTAGACAGTTCGATAAAGTTCACACAATTATTTAAATAAAAGTGAACTAATTCAAACTCAGATCTGATAGGCTCAAGCTATGTGCTTAGTGAACAACTATTATTGCTAACATTTTCTGATCCCTATAAAGGATTTCAATATTTTCCTGTTTCAACCACTAGTAATTTAAGACTTACACATAAACCTGTAAGTTAATGAAGGGTGGCTGTTTAAGTAGTGCAGGTATTAATGCGAAGCTGTGCTATTTCATAAATATCCTCGCATTGATTTACCTTTATTAAAATTTACAAAAATGAGACCTTAATGTCATGTCTTTAGCTTAGGATACAGCTGTGTTCTTGCAACAGCTGTGTGACTAGATAAAAAGGTTAAAATAGTTATTGAAATATTACCAAGTATAACTTCTAGAAAATTGCAACTTCTCTACTAGAATCAGATAGTATTTTCTTGATATAGTTTAAAAGGACACTTTCTAGACTAGCAAATATGTATCCAGCCCTGAATCTCTTTTCCTATGTACCCTATGATTGAAAATCCTATCATTAACTAAACCAGAATTTATTTTAACACATCTTCTTAGTGCCACTGGACTCAAACACTAAACTTAGTGATGCAGATACCGCATTTTTATAAGGTGTTCATCCAAGTTGATAAGTTGTTTATAAGGCTTTCATTCATGACTGAACTAACTGCAAGCCTCAGAAGACCCTATTTCTTTTTTTCTAATCTATTTTCCATGGATTGTTTCATCTGCTGTTTATCATACATTCCAGTTCAACCAAGATTATATAGCACTATTTTCTAAATACAGGGTACAGCCATTCATGGAATAATTCATGAAAATTTCCCTAACTATACTCTTTAAATTTTTATGTCCATATGATAGGAATATGAATGTTCTCTCAACCCATACATTTTTTTACCTGCAAGTTTTTACTTTATTTTTGAATTTTCTTTTGTTTACTGTTCTTACTTTTCCCTAAGTAAATAACGATATGAATATACCAGGAGTTACTACAGCTTATGTCCTCTCTACTACATTTAATATCTTCCTAAATTGTTGTATTTCAAGTCTGATTTTCTCAGGCTTTTGTAAAATGGTGATATCTGTGTTGCTGACATAATGGCACCTGATTGATACTGATGAAAAAATTCTCTTCTATTACATGGTATGGATGGTATTGTCTTAAAGTACAGAGAAAAATTATCTTGTAGCTATTGAACTACTCCAACTTTATCTCAAAATTATTTGAAGTACTTGATTAGAACATATATGGTCAATTTGGTTCAGCTCAGTTTCACATGCTATTAATAAAAAATGAACACCTAAAGCTATTTTGAGGACACAGTATTCACTACTTTCTTTCTGTTCAACCTGTGAATTTTGAATTCCACTTTGATTTGGATAGAATAATTGAGAATCATTCTTACAAGGTTGATTAAAATTAAAGTGTTTTATTATCTTACTACCTAATGTTACCTTAAAGCTTTATGTCCAGCAGCTTAGCATACTTCCTTCATAATGTTCTTCATAAAAGTAACTATTGTTCTTAATTTTATATTCCATAATAAAAAAAATGACACAGAAGAATCAGTTATAGTCTAATCTCTTAATAAAAAAGGAAATGCTGAGAATTTTATCATGTTTTATTTTGTGCATGGTAAGAGCAGGGCAGCTGATCGTAACATTTAGGATGAATAATAACTCCAGTTTGAATCCAGTATTCCTTTCATTTATATTATTTTTAGTAGCAATAAAATTAGAAATCAAAAACTAAAATTAAAAAAATTTCACACTTTCTACCATTTTCTTAAAGTTCAAATTTAATGTTCAGTAAATGTTGATATGTGTTTTATCATAGTATTGTGACATGATAAAGATGTATTTTGGATACATAAGAAAATAACATATGAAAATCTCCTAAACAAAGTCTATGTCCCTTTTTTTATATAAAGCTGTAATATCAAAGAGAATACAAATTTACACTATATCTTTGAGTAATTAACAGATACAAAGCATCTGTCTAAATTTGAAATCAGTTTTAAAATGTGGTCTTGATGACATTTTTAAAATATCAAACTAGAATGAATCATAGACTCTCAGTCAGAAGCTTGCTTATTCATAGAAAAGAAACAGTTTTTAAAAGATGTATATAACCACCGAGATTCTCCTAGGTGTTTATCTCTGTAGAGTATCGGGAGCTTAACACACATAAACTCTTCACTCTTACTTTGTAAGATTTTAAAAATGGATAAATGAAATAACATTAAGACAATCTAGATCAGGGCCCTTTTCACATTAAACTTTCAAAAATTTTGAGAATTTGTATTGGATGGTATTGGAAAAATGTCAGAGGAGTATTTCAGGGGCACACTAGAGCTGGCCTGCCTTGGCACCCGAGAGCTGACTGTTAGCTTCACTTCCCCATACCTGCAGTCAGTGACAATGGATGGGTAGCTTGAAATAACCATGGGATATTTACCCCAAGAATATCAGAAAACATTACAAATTGGGTCTTTTCCTTTTTCCCAAGAACTGGAGTATACAACTCTTTACCGAGAGACTACCAGTTTGCGCAAATACACATTAGCATTTAAAAACATTTATTAATAAAAAAGCCCTAATTATTTGACTGCATAGCCGAACCAAACATGCATGCTAATCTTTTAAAGCGAGGTCCCAATTCATTAAGGTAATCATAGTTTTCATCCTGATCAAAGACTGCTGACCCTAAAGAGCTCAGGGATCCAGCTAAGGACCCTGTCCCCTCAAAAGCATAGGTCTGGAGGGAGTCAAAAGGAGGGGCACAGGGATCAGTGTTAGCCTCTTCGAGCTTTTCTAGAATGAATTTCCTGAATACGGCACTATCTGGGCCAACCTGCAAAGACTGCCTGTACAGGCTCCGAATTTCTACCCTGGTGGCTCTCCGAGTCTTGCGTTCCTGCATGACTGTGCCACCCTGCAGCTCCACTATGTCAAATGCCTCTGTATCCTCCTCTCCGCCACCTTCATCATCATATCTGAATATATTCTCTCTGAAATCTTCACCTTTCTCAGGAAATAGAGTCTGTTTCCTTCGTTGTTTCAGACCTAGGTTCAAAAAAATAAACCCTGTCAAAGAGAGCATACAAGAACATTAATTAACACAAATATAATACAATATTATATATTATAAATACATATGCTTCATATTACCCATAATATTACTATTATTTTATAAATATATAATATATAATAAATATCATATATTAGTATGTTATATATTTATACTAAACACATTATTAAATATTGTATGCTACAATATTCTATATTATACATAAATATATAATGTACTATTTAATAAATATTATGTCATAATATATTATATAAGATATTGTTAAATATTGTTATTTATAATAAACTATATAATTCTTGCTTCTGTTACAAGCTCAAGACATAAGCTTCGATTTTCTGATTATAAGACAAAAAGATATATTTGCTATTGAAAATTTACTGAAGGGACTTGCAGAATGACAAGGAAGTATAACAATCTTTCTGGCTGATGGTTTAAAGTAGAAAAACATCATAAAAATATAGCGAATTGGGCTTCCCTGGTGGCGCCGTGGTTGAGAGTCCGCCTGCTGATGCAGGGGACACAGGTTTGTGCCCCGGTACCGGAGGATCCCGCGTGCCGCAGAGCGGCTGGGCCCGTGAGCCGTGGCCGCTGGGCCTGCGAGTCCGGAGCCTGTGCTCTGTGACGGGAGAGGCCGCGGCAGTGAGAGGCCCGTGTACAGCAAAAAAAAAAAAAAAAAAAATATATATATATATATATATATATATAGTGAATTGTTTATGATGATCAATTTAAGATTAAAAATTTTATATTTTTCTTATATATTGAAAATGGAACAAAGCAGAATCTATATGCATCTGCCAATCTCGGTAACCAATGATCCATGTTAGTGGAAGTTAAGTACACAGAACTGATTTGTTTTTCGCCATTGAGACAAATTCTGTGGCATAATTATTTTCTAAGTTAATGTTTATTGACTACAAAGTATGTACCAGTCATTTTTCTGAAAGCTTTACATTTATTCATTGATTAGTTATGATACCCGTATTTTATTATAATTCTCTATTAAAGATAAGGAAACTGAAGTGCAGAGAGATTAAGTCACATACCCAGAGTCACACAGCTAGGAAACAAAAAGCTGGCATTCAAAACCAGAAAGTTGGTTCAGAATCCATGCTTTGTTATACTATATTAATTTCAGAAATTCCAAACCTATCAGGTTTCTGAAACATAACACTGGTATGTCCACATCGATCAACTATATAAGATAATTTTAGCATTGTGTAGAAATAGAACAATTTCAGAATGCTTTTTAAAATTTTTAAATTTTAAAGAAAAGTGCGTGTGTATATGTGTGTGTTTCTGTGTGTTTCATGGATAGCCAATCCTTACACAATCTTGGATCTTATGTAGCTGTACAGCATTTCATCTATAAGAATTGAAACAGGAAGTAATGTTATTAATATTATCACAAAGAGAAATACATTAGGCCATATTTTATATAAATTTTACATTTAAAGAAATTGAAATAGTGTTCTTGAAATAAGGCCATCATGTTTGAATCCTGGCACTGTACTTTAACACAGCAGAGGTATATGGTTGAAATAGAAAGGGATCTAATAAATACTTTTTCAATCTATGAAAATTGAAGAGCGTATTCTTGAAACTTTCACAGGAAACTGCTGACTACTGGTTTACCCTGATTTCCCACCTTCTCAGTATTACTCGTGTCCTTGACTGTGAGGCTGCCGTTGGTATTTACTTGCAGGGTCTCGGGACTAGGTTTAGTTCTGTACCAGTGAGTAACTTAGTACTTGCATCCTGCAAACATTATACTGTTTTTACTACTTCTTGCTTCTGATATCTAGCTATGTAGCTCTAAATTCAGTTTCATGATCAAAGATCATTAAAAATAATTTTGAAAAACTGAAGCTAGGTAGAAATGAAGGGTAACTTTGAATGGTAAAAGAGGAATGGTAAAAGAGGAAAGCTTTGAGACAGACGAGAAGAGTGAAGGCAAAGCAAATCCTGAAACATTTTGTATGTCCCTTTGAGCAGTGAGTTTGGGATTCCAGAACCCATGGCTGATGCCATTGCTGTCAACACTCTGTAAAGTTGTGTTGGCTTTGACATGAAGTTATGAGGGAAAGCAAGAGAAGGGTTTAGATTATATATACTGGTATGTTAAAGAAAGGGAAAATGTTTTGCTAGATGCATGTAGTTTTGAAAGCCTGGCTAAAACATTTGGGGCCTCATTTGCCTCATCCGTAAAATGAGAATAACTTATCTCCTTGTGAAAACAACAGCAGCAACAAAAACAAACAAAAACAGGTGGAGCTATTTTACTATTTCTTTTGTGTTTAGCACTTTAAGTAAGACCCTCTCTTTTACATTTTTTCATCTTAACATTTACTTCCTCAATGCTCCTAGGCTTCAGTGAGCTGCAGTATCATGTTGGATAGAGGTGTGTTATGGAATATTAGCACTTCATTTACTAGCTGCATGACTCTTTGTAAACCATATAACTCTTGGAATTTCACTTTCTTCATCTATGCAATGAAGGTGATAATAGTCGCCACTTCTTAAGGTTATCTTGAGGATCAAACTGCATAATTTCTGTAAAGCACTTAGGACACTCTCCTGGAGTATAATAAGCACTCAATGGAATCTCATCATTATTATTACTAATTTTTATATTGCTACATATGTTGCAATGTGTGTGTCCAAAACACTCTTAAAAGGATGGGCACAGGTATACTCATATACTCATAGAATTCAAGGATCATCTATTTTCAACCTGAAGTGCATATTCACTCTATTTTTCATTCACTCCACTTGATTTTAGAATTGTAACACATTAAGAAGGGCAATTAAATGCAGACACACACACAAGACCACACATACCATTATAATGGAATTAACTCTTTTCTATATTTATCATGTTACTGTCAATAAATGAAGATATGCTCAGTTCACACAACTTACCACATATTATCATAATGCATATCAGAATAGCAATTATGACTTCTGTCCTGAATCCCATGGAAAGCATAAGATCTTTATTACTGCAGGTCTGCGTGCTACCAGTGTCATCACAGGCACAGACATGTATGGTAAGGGTGTTTGTGCTTGTAAGTGATGGGATTCCATTGTCAGCAATTAGGATGGATATGTAGAAGACAGGCTCTTCTTGAAGGCTGAAACCAGTTCTATTAGTCAAAATTACAGCTGTGTTATCTAAAACAAAAATCCATGTGCATGATTTTTTCAATAATACAAAAGAAATTCATACCAGTTAAATGTACTAGAGGCAGCAGTGTAGAGATCAAATAAGTTCAAATAGGGAAGAGCAAATTTCTGATAAAAAAGACAAGAGATCAACTCAAAAAGTCATTATTGATTTTGACATTGCCTAAATCCCAATTTAAAAATTAGATAAAGTATATGAATCAGTTCCAAAATGTTTTTTGATAAATATATGAAATGTACATGTGGAACACAGAAAAGAAAACAGCATTTTAATTAGATATAATAGTAAATAGGGGGTATTAGCATTAACTTTATAATGACAGTATCAGTTTCATTCGGGTTAAATACTCACGACAGTGTTTTTTCTAGTAGAAACTCATTATTTTCACAAATACCATAAATACACAAGGTTTTCAAGTCATCTCCCTATCACAGCAAGTGATCTCAAATAATGTATTTACTAATAAGACAAAAGAATTCATTTTACTTGGTGTAAAAGATTCTATTAGAATGTTTCATTTCACTTTGACACTATTAACCCATTTTCTACTTAAATTTCAGAGAATCGTTAAACCTTGGTAGTACTGATTAATTCACCTAGACAGAACATTCAAAAAATTAACAAAAGTAAACAATATATACTTCAACACATTTGAAATTGCTTCTCCCTCAATCCCAAAATATTCTAAATACTCTTTTCCAGTGCAGTTTATTGTGTCTCAGTACTAGTGTTTCCCCCCGACTTGACTTTGATTTTTGGTAGTGGCATTCCCTGAAATATTTTCTGTGGCAATCAAACAAATTTTAGAAGACACAAACAAATAAATGGAAACATATAAATGGAAGACTTTGAAATAGGCAAATGCAAATAAATGGAAGTCTTTTGAAATGTACGCCTACTTATGACTTTTCCCAAATCACCTTTTAAAAACTAATTCTCCATCATGCTCTTGAAGTCTATAAAACTCTTGTAATTTTATTCACTAGGCAGATTGAAGAGGTGAGAGAGTTTATATATTTTTGGTATGTATTTCATTAAATTCCTTGTAACTGCAAACATTAAACCAAATCAATTATTCTCTTTACGTTCAATATATTTATTTTGTCCAACTTATTTTATATTTACATAAACAAATCTAACCCACAGCTTATTTCTTATATTAATATTTGCATTTTTTAAATCCTAAATCTATTTGAGTTTCCTTCACTGGGGAATTTGACAAAGGCAAAAGGAAAAGAACGTGTCTGCATTTATTCTCCCATAACAGATCTCCCCTTATATGGAGCTTAAACTCAGTTGTAAGGAAGGACAGCTGCAGGTGTTTGGTTATAGATGCTTGAGTAATGAATCCTACGGTGTTTCATATCTTTGAGATATGAAGCAAAATTAGAATAGAAATCCATGTAATGACAAAAAAATATTTTACTGAAGTGAAGGAAAAAAGAACAGAGTGGCTTTGTAAAAAGTTATTCCCCTTCTATATGGAAGGAAAAGGAATTCTGTCCCTCTGTACAAAATCCTTCAGAACATTTTGTTCTCAGGCTGATATAATCACTTCGTTTTGAAGGAAAAAGCATAGTCTTAAGCCAATTCCAAATACTTATAGCTCCTAATTAATGACTCCAAATATCTTTCAATCAATCAAGCTAACATGATTATATATCATTTTCTTCCCCAGACATGGGTTGAAGTTTGAGTTATGTGAAGACGTGAAAGGAACCATGGTGTCAGAACTGCAATTATATTTGCAAGGTCATTCAGACTTTACAGGGGCCTATAGCCAATGACGACTTGAAAAAGTGCTTCTAATTTAAAGAAATCCAGTGGGAAATGGGGAAATGATATTCCTAGGACACTACTTTGAGTTTTGTTTCCAATTTCCATTGCCACTCCTTGCTTTATTTCTCAACATTATCATATTTCAGGTATAGTATAAAAAGTAATATTACAAATTTCCTTAAAATTAAACAAGATTCTCAAAGAAGAATGGATAGAAAGTTATTATGAGTGAATGGCATTACCTTGATTATCTATGATTGTAAAACTTGAGTTATTTTCTACCACAGATACATTAAAGTAAAAGTGGTGATCTTCTATGGATTCATCTCTATCCACTGCACTGATGGTCTGAATCACCTAGAAAAAAATAGGGGATACGTTTTTTATATTATTATTCAGAAAAATGATCATTATCATTATTATATTCTTCTTATTATTAGCTTTTATTAAAATTGCTTTACCAAAATCTTTATGGATATTGCAGAGGATATCTCAAACTGGTGGAGAATATGAAAATATTTTTTCAGGTTAAAAATATGTTTACTTGGGGCTTCCCTGGTGGCGCAGTGATTGAGAGTCCGCCTGCCGATGCAGGGGACATGGGTTCGTGCCCCGGTCCGGGAAGACCCCACATTCCGCAGAGCGGCTAGGCCCGTGAGCCATGGCCGCTGAGCCTGTGCGTCAACGTGAGAGGCCACAGCAGTGAGAGGCCCGCGTACAGAAAAAAAAAAAAAAAAAAAAAAAAAATATATATATATATATATATATATATGTTTACTTGCTCCTTTCAAAAGAACATTTTAATATTACATAATAAATAAACTCTTGTTAACAGAGGAGAAGATTTCCATAAGCTAAGTTCGTTAGAAAACATCCTCCCATCCTTCCTGCCTGGATTTCTCCCCTCCTTCCTTTTTTCCTTCTCCCTTTCTTATCTGAATACCAACCATTATGATTTGCTGAAGTTATATATTTCCTGCTTATATTGACAGCATAGCTGTGGTAAGCTTATTGTCTTACTAGAGTATTTGCTAAAGTAATGAGCTTTTAAATTGATTGGAGGAAGTAATGCATTTAAAGCTTAGGGGCAATGTACATGATTTCCTTGACCCACAAAGATTATAGGAAAAGTGTTCCACATCAAATAAATCCCTCTCTCTATCTCAGATCATAAAAAAGTGAAATAATGCAACTATGAACAAACGACAATTAGTTCTTTGCTTTCAAGACATGAAAGTGTCAGTCAAGTAGTTAATTATTGTCAAAAAAGGGATGTGCTGTCAAGATCAAATAATGAGATTGTGATTAATTCTGGAAATTAAAGTAAATTGACTATAGAAGTTATTGTTTTGAATTTTCTAGAATGAAAGTGCTTTTAACAATGTGTCAAACAAAAATATCCTTAGTTACAAGATGACAGACCCATAATTTATAATGTTACACTTCAAAGGGTATCTCCCCACATGCATAAAGAACCTTGTGAAACTAATGCAATTTGTACATTATTTCTCTACATTGATTTATCTTTTCCCTCATAACACATTCTTAATTAAATCATAATCATGTAGTGTTAATTAAATAATCTAATAAAAGAAAACACTTTTATTCAATTCATGCCTACAATAATAAATGTTCATCGTATGAGGATAATTATTTTATTCTGGGTTATTATAAGATTTTGTATAGCCAGGGCAAAGGGCAAGGACTTGGAAGTCTGATACTCTGAATTCTGCCTTTACCACTTAATTTTCTAAGCTTAAAAACTGGAGATACTTTTTTTTTTTTTAAATTTTTAATTTTTTTGCCCGCATCGCACGTCTTGCTTGTGGGATCTTAGATCCCTAACTAGGGATCAAGCCTGTGCCCCCTCCACTGGAAGCACGAATTCTTAACCACTGGACCGCCAGACGATTCACTTTGCTGTACACCTGAAACTAACACAACATTGTAAATCAACTATGCTCCAATAACATTTTTTTTTAAATGGAGATACTAATACTTAACTTTTAGGATTCATTTTTAGGATTCAATGTCTTAGCTTGTCAAAGTGCTTGTCATATAAGCAGTACACATTTTTACGTGTTTTCTTCGGGAAAACATTGTCTTGTTGGGATTTGCATAGGATGGTGTCCTGAACACTGTGAGTAATCCTGTTATATATATATTTGCTCAATTAAGATGGATAGCAAATTGTAAAAAAAAATCACGTTAATCTTGTTGGCATATGCAGCCTTGATGTTTAGACAAGGACTGTTTTAGACACATGCCTCTGACTAAATGTTGAAAATGTTTTCCCTTCCTGTATGAAGGCTCAAGAACACTAGAGAGATTTTGACTTTGTATATATTTTTAAATACTTTAAAAACCAAACTACCAGGGTGAGCTGTGACAAAGCGAGAGAGAGGCATGGACATATATACACTACCAAACGTAAGGTAGATAGCTAGTGGGAAGCAGCCGCATAGCACAGGGAGATCAGCTAGGTGCTTTGTGACCGCCTGGAGGGGTGGGATAGGGAGGGTGGGAGGGAGGGAGACGCAAGAGGGAAGAGATATGGGAACATATGTATATGTATAACTGATTCACTTTCTTATAAAGCAGAAACTAACACACCATTGTAAAGCAATTATATCCCAATAAAGATGTTAAAAACCAAACTACCTTATACATATGTATAGGTAAATGGAATATGTACAGGTTTCTCCTGCCTTTTTCAGTGAACATACCTCCACTTATACATCGCTTTGTAAACTGGGTTTCCATATGTTTTATTGGGTTCCACCACTTTACAAAAATAGGAACCCACTGATATAATAGAATCAGTCACATAGTGGGTATCATTAATTCTATTGAACCAACCTCGAACATATATTTTTCTTGAAAACGCAAATCTCTAAAAAGGGGTCAACATTGATATACCTTCAAGTCTTTTTTTTTTTTTTTGCGGTACACGAGCCTCTCACTGCTGTGGCCTCTCCTCCCGTTGTGGAGCACAGGCTCCGGAAGCACAGACTTAGCAGCCATGGCTCACGGGCCCAGCCACTCCGTGGCATGTGGGATCTTCCCGGACCGGGGCATGAACCCATGTCCCCTGCATCGGCAGGCGGACTCTCAACCACTGCGCCATCAGGGAAGCCTTACCTTCAAGTCTTGAGTGAGGATATTGATTTTTTATTTTAATATAACAATGGAAAGTTTTTCATTTTAATTTTCAAATAAAATTCTAAGGAAAATCCCTATTTGTTGCATTGGTTAGATTTCTAAACTATATACTTATATCTACTTACCTGGAGCCTATCTCTGGCCTTATACATTTATGAGAGAAGCAAAGAAATCAAAATGCAAAGCTCATACAAAGAACAGCTGTGTTTGACAAATTCTGAAACTGTAGCCTTTTCATTTCTTTTTGCTCTCTGGGCAGAATTTTGTCCAATTTCCCTCTGACACAGTACATGTGATTTCCTGTCTATACTACTTTGAAGTCTACAATGGAAATATACTTTGTAAGCATAGAGAACCTAACAATAACCACCTTTCACTGAGAACTTACCTATTGGCTGGGGTTTGTTCTATATATTACCATAGCTGATCTTTGCAACAATCTTGTGGGATAAAA
This sequence comes from Phocoena sinus, assembly GCF_008692025.1. Lineage (NCBI taxonomy): Eukaryota > Metazoa > Chordata > Mammalia > Artiodactyla > Phocoenidae > Phocoena > Phocoena sinus. Next base: position 10,219,746 of record NC_045776.1, on the reverse strand, counting down.
CTTATCATTGTCCCAACTTCATATTTTCTTATATTAAGCTTCAAGTCAGTTATATATCTTAGGTAGGTAAAATTGCAGGGTCAGAATTTGAATGTAAGCTGATGCAACAGCTGGTGTGAAATATGAGTAGTATATGTGCCCCCCAGAGCCTTTTTTCAACTTTATTTAGATATAATTGACAAATAAAATTGTAAGATAAAGATAATCAAGGAAGACATATAATCATTTTCCTTCTATTAATTACCTTTCATTATGGCTTTTTTTTTTTTAAGAGGCACCCATGGACCAGCTTACTAAAATGTCATTCCCAGATTAAATAGCCTGATTTTAAATCAGTCCAATACTCATTTCTCCACAAACTATAGGTATGGCCTTTGTTAGACATGCAATTTTTTGAAAGCTAGTCAATAAGCAAGTGTTATATACTGTGATTTGGAGCAAACAACTCAATTGAGTCTGTTTCCTTACCTCTAAAGGCAGATATCAGTGAAACCTACTTCCAAGGTTAGTTGAGGAACACATTTTTGAATTATTATGAACTATAAATTGAATTATAAACTATAAATCAATACACAGCTACTGAGTATCAATTGATGTAAATTATTAATTCCTTGAAATGTGCTTAATAAATAATTTCTCTCAATGCAAGCTATATTAATTAACCAAAAAGTAGGAGTTGCAGTAAATGAATATGTGGAAGGATTTTTAAAATCTTATCAAAATTGCTTATCTAGTTAAGACCGTCACTTCTTATAGTACTTCCAAATCAGATTCCAAATCAGATCTGTTTGACAAAATAAATCTATAGAATTCAAAAAGGTTGTTGAACACCTGTTCAAAAGGTCAAAGTGCTAATTAATAACATAATAGAGCGACAAGATAATTGAGTCTGTAGTCTGTTTTCTTTCTTTGTTTAGAATGTTTTTAGGGGAAAAATGTTGAGATGCTCATGATATTCTAATATTTTGGTCCTAGACAGGGGCAGAGCTACTCTGTTTTAAAAAAATAAGTTTTCACAAAATTTTACTAGATGTATATAAAAGCCGTAGACATTGCAATGTTTTGCCATTAACTTGTAGAAATCTACCCATATTCTGTTACAAATTATACGTTATTAGATTTTTATCTCAACATATTTATTTTTTTTTCCTTTGACAAATTAAATTTTAATCAGTCTTTATAAGTTCACATAACATCATCATATATAAATTTAAAATTAAATTATGAAAATATCTAATTAATATCCCAAATGTATCCATTTAACAAATATTTCATTGACACTTGGAACATGCCACGTCATCTCAGGTCTGGGTGTCCCATGGTGGCTGGGGTCAAGAGTGTCTCTCTCACCACTGTTTACATTCTAGTGGAATAGAGGTAGAAGCAGGACTGCAAACTTAGAGTGTTGAGTAAGGACCTAATACCTAAAGTACAGAATAAAAGCGTATAATAAAACACCTAAAGTACATAATACTTAAACTTTTGGGGTCAGAGGACCTGGCATCTAAACTGAAATTAGATTTTACTTCAGAGTTGACTGGTGGCCACACAAACATTTATTTAAGGAGGGCATTTTCCAGAGTTTGGACTTCACACAAATGGCCACTCACAAGTTTTAAACTGGGAAAGACAAAAGTATTTTTATTTAGAATCCCAAATTATTGGGGGAAGTTTTGCATTTTAAAAGGCTCATTCTATGGGCATCCTTAGTGTGGGTATGAAGATAGAAGACCTAGTTAGCAAGCTTGGGAGCAACCGGTTGGTAAACAAAACTCCTGGATGTGCTATACAAAAAGACAGCAACAATCAGTGACAGGATGTGTTATTTTAAATGAGAAAGTACATATAAATTACTGAAGTGTTTGCATAAACTGAAGATGGTACAACATGCTTCCAGATGGAGATACAGTTTCCCAGGTCCCCAATTTTCTCTAAGGGTAGGTCGATGTCACCAAAGTAAGGTCTTTTTATCATTTCTAAGAAGGTACACAATATATTCTTCTGACCATTGCCGCAAAACTTAAAACTTACTGTCATAGAAGCGGTTTACGTGCCTACAGGCTTACCTAACGATAACTAATGAACAACCGTAGTATATCTCTGCATGTCGGCTGTGAGATCGGGTAATTCAACATTTGATTTTACAGGAACGTCCCTCAGCAGAACTAAGGTTCACTGCGCAAGTGTTGCTGGCCCTTGAGAGCTTAGTAAGAGTGGGGATAGGGTACGATGACAGATTACAGAAAAATTTAGGAGATGGAATCAACTGAACTTAATGATTGATTGGATATAAAGAATAAAAGCCTAGAAGGAATTAACGGTAATATCCATTTGTCTTTCTTGCACGACTTGGTGAACTGTAGTCATTTTGCTGGGGACACTGTAAAAAAAAGGCGGGCTTGGGAACAAATCTGGTGTGACCATAGGACACCCGAGTAAGTATTTTATCTAATTAGTTGGACCTATAGCTTAAAATACAAGAGAAAGAACTGGCATAAAGATCTAGAAGTCACTTGAATACGAACTGTATTTAAGACATATTTGTGGAGGATAGCAGGAAGAGTGAGTCTGAAAAAAATGAAAAGTATAGGACACAAGAGAGAAAGGAAAATGAAGAGAAACCAGGGATCACACTGTGGGATCACAGAAATTTAGTCAAAAGAATACTTTTACATGGAGACAATGTCAATGTCTTTATATTAGACAGTGTATTGGTATGAAAGAATCTAAAAATCACTGCTATTACACTTTACTTCTGGAAAAGAGATTTGGTATAAGTCAAGATAATGGGAATCATTAATTTGAAAAATAACTATTTACACCAAACAGAAAAGACAAATTGCCCTAATGTCAGCTCATTTATTATACTCACATTTTGCAAACCAATGAAAAATTTTCTCCTTCCTCTCCTCCCCATTCTGCCCATTTACACACTAAGAAGAGAAATAAAACTTCTGTTTACCCACATAGGCCATTAAGGAAATGTCTGATTTCCTCCAGAATACACTGCAGCTATTCTGCTATTTTGATTTTCTATAATGAATGTTATTATCTACCCAAAGCAGATAGATATAGGAGACCTTTTAACTTGTCATCTTGTCCAGCTGTTTGAGCCTGTGGGAAGTGGTATGGGAGTGATTTTCATAGTATGAGAAAACATATAAAATATATCCCTTTTGATTTTTAATTCATTACATGTGAAAATCACAATATTCTGTATATATTGTGTCAAATAAACATTAAAATTAATTTCATCAGTTTCTCTTTGACATACTAAAAACTTTGTGATAAGAGCACTTGACATGAGATCGACCCTCTTAACACATTTTTAAGTATCGTTAACTATAGAGACAATGTCGCATGCAGATTTCTAGAGCTTATTCACCCAGCTTAATGGAAACCTTATGCCTGTTGGATAGCAACCTCTCCTCTTTTAAAAATATTTTTAAATGTGCCTTTAAGAAAATTTAAAATTCTGTCATATTTATTTGTCAGTATTTTACTAGATAATCTTATCTTCTCAAATAAATTTTCTTCTTTCCAGTAACTCTGTTTTGTACGTATTTTATATATTATTGTGTGGACCTAAGCTTCAGAACACTATGCATTGATAGCGTGGAAAGCAGGAATTCCTTTCTCATTACTGTTTTAAATTATACTACCATGTGTGTTTCAGTATCAAGTGAGATTTTGACTGTTGATTTGAGTACATTATTTCATTCTTACTATTTATATTATGTGTGCATTTTGACTCATTTTATTTGTAATCCAAAATTTAAGTTTTGTCAAAGGACTTCTTAGCATCAAATGAAAAGTTTACACATATTTTTACATTATGTGTATATTATATCAATATAGCTAAGGAAAATATTAATAGGTTTTAAAATATTGTTTTGTTATTCTCCTAAAAATACTGAATATGTTTTCTCTTATGGATTGGGCTTTTGGTGACATACTTAAGAACTCTTTGCCTAGCCATAGAAGAGAATTTCTTCTCCTCTGCTTCTAAAAGTTTTGTTGCTTTAGGTTGACATTTAAATATATGATACATTTTGAAATAATCTTTGTATAAGGTGTGAGGTTAAGGTAGAGTTTTCCATTTCCTCCCTGTGAATACCCATTTGCAACAGCAAAATTTGTTGAAAAGACTTGAGAATTTAAATGTATTTGTGTATCTTCTCCCCAATACTGCTCATATCATCCAGATTTTCAAATTATTAGAACACACAAATATCATATTATAAAACAGGGATTTAATTTTTACTCCTGTTTATCTAATTATTCTTTCTTTTTCTTGATTTGCATTCTCAAAGGTATCATTTCATTGTCTTTCAAACAATAGTTTTGAAATAAAATAATTTGGTAAACAAATATTAAAGGAAGAAAAATGATAAATGCAATTTATTGAATTATTGCTCCAGAGATTTAAAAAAAGCTTAATGTTTCAAACCAATCAAAATAAATCAAGAATCTGACCAAAAAAACTCCAATAAAAAAAAAAAAACCCAACATCAATAATATGTTTATATTGGTTTTTGTAACTTTCAATTTTTATTTTATAAGTAATGGTTTCCTTTAAGCATTGAATGAGAGACATTAACCTGCTTCCACCCTCATCTGCATACACAGTGACAGTGTTGTTTCTATGCACTATCCAGCGTACACAGATTGACTCATAGCTCATCAGAATCTCTTTAGAAGGGTATGGGCCCCATGTTAAGAACTTGTAATGTATGACACTACTCTTAAATGTTTGCTGCTGTTAGTATTTACAAAATTACTTTGAATAAATTTCAAATTTACCAATTTTCTCATTTAATAGTATTTTTAAAGTATTTTATCTTTACTAACCCTTTTGTAGAGCAAAAGTTGTATCATTCTTTTTCTTATGAGGAGAATGGTATTCAGCATGGTTAGATTATCACTGAATTCAGTTAGTGTGGATGAGTTTAGTCAAGTTCTCTTGCTATTACGCCAGGCAATCTTTCTATTATTGCTGCTTAACTGTCGTTATTGATGTTTCATTCCCACAGGAGGGGAAACATATTTGAATTACATAACTGATTTTTAGACAATAAAAAATACCAATCAGTCCATACCATGCCCCAAATTAACACTAGAAAACAAACGTTCATTGCAATCCTCTCTAAAGGACCACTCTGTCTCTCAAAAACATGAAACAAAAGAAGACACAACAAATAAAAAACAAAGGACAACAGGTAGAGAATAAAGGGAAGAAAAATTATTTTGCTATCCTTTTCATTTTTTCTCAAATGCTAAGAGAAGCAAATCCATCAAGCTTACACAAATACACACAGTTATCATTGGAAAGCTGTGTACATGTATTGCTTAAGACTAAATTAAAAGTGTAGTAGAGGGCTTCCCTGGTGGCGCAGTGGTTGGGAGTCCGCCGGCCGGTGCGGGGAACGTGGGTTCGTGCCCCGGTCCGGGAGGACCTCACATGCCGCGGAGCGGCTGGGCCCGTGGGCCTCTGGGCCTGCGCGTCCGGAGCCCGGAGAGGCCGCAGCGGTGAGAGGCCCGCGTACCGAAAAAAAAAAAAAAGTGTAGTAGACAATGCCACTCAAAAAAAAGAAAAAAAAACTAGAGAAGCCTGAGTTAATAAATACTTTTTTTTTTGACTCTGTGGTCACTTTGATGCCAAGAATGATAATTAGCTAGAAAGAAAATGGCTTGTTGTTTAGTTTTCTGACGTTCTAGCACAGTTAAGCAATCTTCAGTATCTCATAATAAATTCATCATTAACAAATTACCAATGTTTGTAAAACAATCAAATTCTGATTTGAAATAATCAAGAAAATATTGTATACATAATAGAACATAGTTTTAAGATATAGATATATTTGCTTAGAAAATTTTTAATAATTTTAAAATGCGAGACTTTTGCCCTTCCTACTTATTCATAGATCTGCACTATAAAAAGCGAACCAGCAAACCTCATGGAAAATCTCATGAATTCTTATACACATAGTCACATTATAAGCTTTAGAAAACAAGTTTCACAATTCAAAGCATTTTTCCCTAATTGTTTTTGAACCCAAGTTTTAAAAATTTGATAATCTTGATGTCAAAATAAAGGTAAGGGAAAATGTTGCTTTTATAGGATGACATTGATTGTTCTGGAATCTAATTGTTTCAAATTGTGCTACTTCAAGACTCATTAGTCTGGTTGTTCTAATAATCTAGGAGCTAATTAGAAAGACTGCTTTTCTTTTATTGGTTTTAAGGTGATTTATTAGGTAATTGGTATTCCAAAACATCTTTTATTTTGTTTGTTTTTCCTAAATTAAGTAAAATTATCTATATGCTTAAATTATATTTTATACTCATTTTTATATACTCACTTGGTATTTCTATAGTCATAAGTAATTTACAAACATGTTTTCTATAAATCAATTCATTAAAAATGTTTACTTCCTATGAATATTAGCAGTAGATTCTATTATAAAAGACTATACAATAAAATGTGGTTTTGATAAAAATGAAAAATAGATTAATTTATAGTAATACGTATTATAGAAAATGATTTGGATAAACTTCAATAGGACCACTATATTCTAGGGAAAACATTCACATTGACAAATCATCAACATGTCATCTATAATGGATACAAAGTACCTGTATATTTATTTATTGACAAATTTATTCATAGTATTTCCAAAAGACAGTTATTACATCAGTATCAAGGAACCAGCTTTTAATAAGATGATTTCTTATCAATCAGCATGCCCTCTTATATGTTAATAACAGAAGCACTTTTTTTTTCAGTTTTTGCAAATAATTATTTTCCCTCTATCTTTTGCCTTTATTTTTAATTAAAATTTATTGATATACCAAAAATGTATAGGATTTGTGAATATATTTACTTATAATGGAAAACATTTACTAAATTTGACACTGTTTTCAATCATTTTATTTTTTAAATAGAATTTGCTTCTTCATCCTTTGTCTTTTAAGTTTCTAAGAGTGTGTGATATGTAAAATTGATTTTTTATCTTTTGGGTATCATCACCTTATAATATTTTTCATATTAATTCTATTACATTTAAGAATAGAGAGTCTTGTACTAGTCCTAGGATTCAAGTCTCTATTAGACATTTAGATGAAGTATTTTGGTCAAAAAGCCCATGTTATTTGCCATAGCTGTGTACGTATATATTGTACACACATTTATGGCAGAACTATCCTAACTAGTGTTGAAATATAAGTGGGATTATCTTTTGCAATTTGAGAAAAAATTATTTACCTCTAAATATTTATAAATGTTCTAATTAAAGAGGACCTCTGAAAATTATCATACCTTTCTCTAAAATATATTAATTGAACATAACTGAAGAAAATAAAGAAACTTGCAGAGAAATAACAAAATGAGATGGAGTTTTCCTTACAGTGGTCTTCAATATTATTAAAAATATGAGAGAGAGAAGAAGAGAGCTAAGATAGTAGGGTAAGAGAAAGAGAGAGCAGGGTTTTCCTTGGTTTACATGGACAGAGATCCCAATTTTATTTACTGATATTGCATCTACATTTTCTATAATTCTCCACTAAAAATATCACAGAATCTTGGAAAAATAACTGATTTGAGATCTTGAACAGTAAATATAAAATGATCCTATGTATCAGTCTGGTTCCAATTGAGAGAGACAGTAATTAAAATGAAGGAAGTTTAATATAAAGAATTATTAAGCTATAATAGGGGAGTAACTATAAAGATGTAATGAGAACTCCAAAGGGCACTCTGGGGTTCAATGAAATCATCTAAGGACAGACAAATGTGGAAGGGAGACAAACTTCAGATGTTCTTGGAGGAGGTGTGGTTGCGGCATCTTGCACGCAGGGCAAAGGAATTTACTGGGCTAGAACCAGTCCACATTCTCCAGGCAAACACGGATAGTCCTCCAGGGTACAAGTGGGCTGGTGGTTGGAAATGCAGAGGGAATTGGGAGACCACTGCAGGTGCAAGGCCTGGAGCACACAGTGACGACACTGGCAGGGCTGTAAGACCTCCCCTGGCCTGGGCTGGAGTCCTACGGTCGCCAAGCGAATGTACATTTGGGACTTTGGGAACTGTGCTTGTGGTTAGGCAAAGCAATACATATATTTCCACACATCCAGCTAGCTGGTCAACCGTTCAGCATGAGAAAGGGAAAAGCAAAAATGCTACACACATAGAACCAGGAAGAGGAGCCCTTTTCCTCCTGCAATGTGCATTCAGTGCCTTTTATTGACAAGACTCAACCTTGCACTCACAATAAAAGATGCTCTAATGGGCCAATCCATTATCATAGTTTCACAGTGCCAGTTCTTTTTAAGCAGGTAGTGATGGATGAATGTGCAGCTAGGAAGCAATAAATTGGCAGGTGGCAGAGCCTAGAACATATTGCTGTACCAAAAACGATGAAAGCAATCAAAGACTAATAGGTCGTGTCTAAAGTACACAGAAACGGATACAAATTCTGAAGACATATTTTTCTTAACATTGCCCATTTATAAATCTGTGATGTAGATTGCTTACATTCTTTTCTTTTGTTTTTACTTGAGTGTATGTATGTGTACCCATGCAAACGCACATGTATTTATTATTATTATTATTATTTATTTATTTTTTTGCGGTACGCGGGCCTCTCACTGCTGTGGCCTCTCCCGTTGCGGAGCACAGGCTCCGGACGCGCAGGCTCAGCGGCCATGGCTCACGGGCCCAGCCGCTCCGCGGCATGTGGGATCTTCCGGGACCGGGGCACGAACCCGCGTCCCCTGCATCGGCAGGCAGACTCTCAACCACTGCGCCACCAGGGAAGCCCACAGGTATTTATTTTTTAAACTAGCATGGTTCTGGGTTTTTTGAACATCAAAGAGGACTTCTCTTTCTGTGTGTGGTGTGGGGAAGGAGAGTGTGTGGGAGAAAAAAGAGTGAACTTCACTTTGGGATCCTTAGTATAAACAAATTCACACCAAGTCTATTGTCCTTGGCACAAAGTCTCCCCTCAGATTTTACTATTAAGAAGTTTTATGTTTCTTACTCCAATATTTTCTAAATTACATATTCTCTATATTTTATTCTTAGCAATTAACTTTGGGGAACCTCAGGCTGAGAGGTGTATTACAAAAGGTTCCTCTTTCTCATTATATTCCCTTTCTCATCTGCAATCAAAAGGTGAGATTCTTTCCTCTCTGCTTTCACCACCCAAATTTCCTGTTTGCCATCTGGGGAAGTATATGCTGTTTTTCATCTTCTCTTGGCTTAAGCCAGAATTTACACTATGTGACATGTATAGTTCTCATTTTATGTTTTGATGGTGTAGCCACTTCCTTATTTTATTGATTATTTATTCTTTATTTTTAATAAAAAAAATTCCCTCTGAAAAATTTTAAACAGAATGCTCTTTACAATATTTCACTTATCAGCACCATTTGGTTTCGTTGTCAAGATTATGATAAACAAGTAACTTTTACTACCCTTTGTAATATTTTTATGAAACTTATTTATATAGATATAAAACTTAAAATAATTATGGTTTCTACATAAAAACCATTCAGTTACACAAGATATGCTTTATTATCTTTTAAAGCAAATATTTTCTGAGAGCTTAATCCATTAAGTTTTAACATTCACACATTACTATCAAACTTTTAGGAATGAGTAAGAAATTAACAGCACTTTTGAAAGTTTGTATTGGCACCCTGGGAGGTATGTATTAATATTTGGTGCTTTGTTTTAGTTGTACTTGAAGGAAGCTTACCCAGTAAATTTCAGACCAGAAATATGAGTGTAAGTTAGTCTGATTCCACATGTAACATCTAAGAAAACATGGGGGAAACCGTGACAATCCAGGAGCCATGATAGCCCTAACGCCCATATTATTTTTTCTTTTTCCATGTTATTAAAATAAGGTCATTGCCATGTGCTAGGAAGAAAGTATGTATGGTAACGTTGCACATATTGGCAGAACTCAAATCGTCCGTCCATTGAATTGATTTCAATTCATAAATCATAGTGTATGTAGCAGTGCCAGTGGGAATTTTGAATTCACATTGAATTTGAATTTGAATTTGAGTGGAAAACCATTACAGGTAGCCATGCTATGTACCATTCTTTCAGGTACATATAGACCTGGGAAAAACTCCTTGGTTTGATAGTGACATCTATGAGCCCTCTAAGAACTATTTGATGATTTCTGGCCTTCCTCCTTAAAGGAAACTGATTGTAATATAGGGCTGATCAATGTGACTTATTCTGAATTTGAGCAGTACACATTCCGGGAAGGAGGTGAGGATCAGCTGTACTGACCTTATTTTAATTTTTGTCCTTAAAATTGTAAATGTAATTACTTATGAGTACAGAAAGAGAAAAACCTTTTTCCTATTTCTCTTTGGATTGAGCAAGTAATCTAAGGATAGCTAGTCTTTATGATTAGAAGGGCATAGATAAAATGAGCATCATTCTTGGAGACAGATATAAATGATAATTCCTGCTTAACCACTTATAATCTATATGATGCTGAAAAAGTTACCTAAATTTTTGAAGCATAATATACACATCTGTAAAACTATAGAATTTCATAGATTTTCAATGTTGGTTTACATTTAAACTCTTAGCAAGTCACAAGAGAATTCTATGCCACTGCATCCAATGGACGTTTTTCTTCCACAGCAGAGTTTAACTCTCAGTATAGTTTTAGAGTTCATTGCACCAAAAATTAGTATTTGTGTTACTTTTTGAGCAGTTATACTTATTTCTAAACATTGGTATTTCATTGTTTTTACTTCTTAGAAGTGTCCAAATAATAAAGAAATATCAATTTATCTTTAAATAAATAAATTAACCCTATCTTCAATTACTGAATGGTCACACTGGATACTTTTATAGATCTAGGATACATTATAAGAACTTTGTGATATGATTCTTTTTATGCCTATTTCATCATCCTACAAATTTCATCATTACTTATAAAGTTTTCCCAATGTGCTTTTAAAAACTTATATAAAACTTGTATGATGAATGGTCTAGAAGGTTGATGCAACAATAAAATAAATTTTCCCATTGCATCATTCTCTTCTTGGTAAATGTATTGCTCAAAGTATTGCATCATCTTTCAAAAAAGATATAAAAGCAATGATACACTAACTTTTTAGTCTGATATTGTTCTTCATTAAAAACAGTAGAAAATTCAAATTTAAAATTTTACATCCATAATGACAAAGAAACTAAAATTGCCAGAGGAAGATATTTCACAGTTCTTAGGTGAATTAGAAGATGAACACCAAAAGCAGAAGCCAGCACTACAGACTCAAGAAGGTGGTGAAACTGATCATGTAAGCAAAGCTTTAGACTGTGAGTCCTCAGATGAAGATAGAATACATGAATATTTTCAAAATCAAGAATCAATGAGTGAACAATATGATTCTAAGGATAAAGAGAAAATATAGTAATCATCCTTTTAGTCATTCAATAGGAAGGACTTCCTTACAGAATATTTTTAAATGAGAATCTGGGCTGTTCTGTTTTGCTAGAATTAAATGTGACAGTGTTTTTTCATCTATTATAAAATTTTTGCAGCAAAATCTATTTGATTTATCCTGAAAATTGGTGAAGACAGAATGTATCCAAATGTAACTGGAAGGAAAAGGATGCAATAGAATATTTCTTTTTAAGTAGATTGATTATGCTATTTGCTTTTTATAAATCTAAAGATTAAATGCTCTGCAATCATGGAACAAAGAAGATAGCCATTCTCCAGCAAAAATATGAGCTGTAAAAGATTTTTTAAAACTTCTCAAAGTATTATATATTGACAAATATGTATTTGCCATGTTTGCATTTTATTAACATTTGATCAAGAGGGCCATAACATTCCCCTCAGCTTGACTCAGTTTCAGACAAATTTCTTCCTGACTAGAGACTCCTGATGTACATTTTCTTAGAACAATTACACTAGAAAACTTCTAATCACAAAATCTTTCTCTGCCCCTTTGGAATAGAGATAAATCTTCTCCCAGCCTTTTCCCATTTTATAATGCCGGATGATCTTTCTCAAGGACCTGGAAACCATTCCTCTGAAATGTAATCATCAAGAAAGACAGGGCTCCTATCTCCCGGTCTCTATGGGAGATTGGGAGCCTAACTTCTGCTAGAGTCAATCAGCAAACGTAGATGGTCTAATCACATTGACCAACCTCTCCGCTGATGTGCCCTCCAGGACGTTTTCACTAGCTCACACCAGTGTTTAAAAACTCTCCTGCTTTTGGTTTCAATAGATTTAAGTTCTCTCTCCCCTATTGCAATAGTCTCGACCTTTTGTAATAATCTTGGATAACATCTTCCTTGGCATCCTTAACAAGCGTCCGGTGCAATTTTGGTCTGCCACATTTTAATAAAGTTGTTTGGCACTGTCTCTTTATATAGCTGTGAATTGTTTATAAAATATATTTTTTTAAGTAAATGACCGAATGGTGAACTGTGAGAGCTGTTTTCTCCCCTGAAATAGTGGGAATGGAGGCTATTGATACTTCTTCCTTCAAAAACTATCACCTCTATGCATGTCCACATCAAAAATCTTTTTGTTCCCTTTTTACCTCACTGGTCACACCTACTTTGTATCTTTTGCAGGCTTCTCTTCCTTTAGCAAATCCTTAAATATTGCTGTTCCCAAAGGCTCTGCCCTATGTTCTTTCATATTCTCACTTTATATTTTCTTCCTGGGTGACATCATATACTTTCTTACCTACAAATATTCTAGTAAGTCCCAAATTGTTGAATTCGAATGGACCTCTTCTTTTCTGCTTTTACCTGACCTGTAAGCAGTAAATAAAAAAGGTAATAACTCCCTCCTCCTTGGAACACTTTCTTTATTTGGTTTCTAGGCTCCCACACTCTCCTGGTTTGCTCCTTACAACTCCCAGTACTTACTACCGAGTATCTGGGTCTCAGTCTTTAGACTTAGTCTTTTCTCTGTCGACTCTCTCTCCTTAAGGGGTCTTATCACACTAAAGGTTTTAAATATCACATATAGGCTAATAAATTCAAATGTATATCTACAGAGAATTGTAGAGAAAAATACCCTATCATTGTTTCGAGAAACATAGTCTTCATGCTCTGTTCATTTATTCAGCTAATTATTATTATCAAGAATATCAAAATAAACTCGTTCATTTATCACAGATATCTTATAATCTAGAAAACATGCAAAACTAGAGACAACTCGTTTGACAAATGTATAAGATCTATTCAAACTAGGTATAGATAGGGAGCAAAAACATGACAGTGAAATGCATGGATTCTGATGCCAGCACTTGGGATAAAATATGTCTCTGTTTTTTCTTAGGAAGTAACTTCTCTGGGCCTCAGTTTCTTCACCTGGAAAATGAGGCATGTAATATATTTTCCTCACATATTTCTAGAGAATTAAATGGGTTAATGCTATAGTGTTTGCTAGAATCACGTGTGGGACATTGTCAACATTATTTGTTTAAAATTGGTTAGATTACTTATGGTAAATTTGAGTTCAGTTTGCAATATAGCTAAAATTTAAACAGAATTAGATAAAGACATTTCAGAAAGGAAAGTTGATATGAACAAAACTACAAATTTGAAAGTGTTATCTATGTTTTAAAAAACAAGCAGTTCAGAGTACGAACAAGATTTTTTTTTTTAAATCAAGGTAGATAAAATTGTGACCAAATCAAAGACAGTGATAAATATGAGGCCAGGGAGTTTTGCACTTTTATGTCCTAGTTTTGGAAAAACCACAGAAGTTTTTTTTAACACTGAAGTCAGAAAACTGTGCTGTAGGAAATTTCATCTGCTCTGCCTTCTGCTATTATTTCCTCTGTACCTAATGTCCAAAAACTCTTATGATCATGCTTTCACTGTCAGTGAGCAGTGAGTAGAAAAAACAAACACTCATTTCTCAAAAAAGTTGATTATTCTGCTATATTATAAATGTACTGACTTCTGAGTTCTTGCCTAAGAGTCAGGGTCCGTGAAAAGAATGAAAGGTCCACTGAGTCAGTAAAGATATGAATGGATTCTAACGCAATTGTGAAGGGAGCTAGCTCCTACTAGGAATGTATATCTCCATCTTGCCACAGGATGCAAAAGTTGCAAAAGGTTATTATAAACATTTTAAATTATGGTTGTTATTATAAATGACAATTGAGGAATTAGGATAAAAGGTCCAGTGTAGTCATTGGACATAGGTAGCATTATTCTAGAAGCATTTATCACCATGAGCTAGAGCTCTGGTCTAAGTCTTTTACTGTGTAAATCATGTTGCATTCCCAAATCTTCTGCCCAACTCAGCCTGGTCAAGACCACTGAACATGCAATTTTGTTGGGTAAGTGGACTTACCACCAAGGACATTTACAGAAAGAAATGTATAGCGTATGAAGTAAATTAAGCCTATTTTTTTTTAAGTTTGAGTCTACATTGTCCCATCAATGGGGTACTCTGAATACATTCATATGTACGTAAAGTATGTAAAACAACAAACCACACTAGTTTTATACTTTAAATTTGACATATATAACTATAAAATATAGTACTACTTATAATAATTGTAAAAATATAATTTACCTGACATATGTAAATATGTATAGGTTAGAAAATTGTAAGATAAATGGATTATTCCCCAAATTATGTGACTTTTAAGGAAACTGACTTACTACATTTAAAGTATCATTTATTAGATTTACGTGAATTATTTACGTGATTTTTTAAAACGTTGCCTATTTGTTGATGTGTCCAGGTAACCAGGTATGTTTGAAATGCTTGAGAAACTTAGATATATCAAATTTTTAAGCATAGATCTATTTGTAACACCAAGTTTAAAGAGATGTCTAAGCCCAGTGTCTATAGAAGCCATGGGTCCCAGTTCACTTGCATTCTGTTTTTGAATCTTTCTATCCTATGTTGTATGTTCACAGGTTTCTAAATCAGTTTGCTTTTGGATCTAGAGGACAGTGTGCTGCATTGTGGAGAGTCTCTGAAAGTTTTATGTTAACCTTTCACTTTATCTAAAACCCTGGGTACAAATCCATTTAAAATAGATATTTTAAGTTTAAATTCATTTGTATATTTATAATCATTTTTTATTATTTTTAAAAATATTTAGGAAATACTTATAGGCAAGATTTGAAAATTCTTTCCAGAATAAAATGTATTCTAGCATAAACTTAGCTGAATAAATTTCACAAGACATTTTAAGACTCATGTAAAATCCAAATTGTCTCTGGCTAGCTTTATTGATAAATTCAAGCCTACTTAGAATAATTGATTTTTATAGTATATATACTTATTTGGTATTTTGAAAACTAGTTTATAAGTTTTTTAAATGTTTTATGACATTTAATAGGATACCTAAAAAAATGTAAAGTTATTGTGTACTGGAACTGAGACACTCAAAGAAGAATCTAATTTAAACTCTACATTTTAAAAATGAAAAAGGTAAGCTTCACATGAGAAAATGTGTGGAAAAAAATTGTGAAGTAATGATAATTTATTTCAAAATGAGTATGCTTTCATAAGTCTTTACATACTTAGTAATTCATTTGAAATTGAGTTTCACTTGTGTTGATGTCTGATATATTTTATATATCATTTTATCTTTATCTTCATGATGAATGGAAAAATAAAAGTTAATTAAAATTATTTATTCTATGGAATCACAAAAAATAATTTTTCTTTATTGAACTGACAAAGTACAAAGGATTTACTCTTGAATCCTGACTGTTAGCAGATTTTTCAAACATTTGAGGAATTTGGAAGTAGAAAAGGTGACGTTTATATATTTTTTTAAAAGAAAGAAACAAATTATACAGAATTTACAGCATTAAAGCATGAAATTAATATAGCTAAATAACGCTTATTTTTATCATTTCAAAGTGGGAGGAATACATAGCAAAAGTTATTCTATATAATACAAGGCAATGTTTCGACGTCGGCAATTTATTATGGATTCTTACCTGGCCAGAGACTGCATTTTCACAAACATAAGTCTCATAGTATTCGGGGAACTCAGGAGCATGATCATTGATATCGAGAACTTGCACATACACAGGGACTGCAGAACTCTGTTGTATACTGTCTGCAAATTGAATAAACAGAATGAAAATAAAGAATGCTAATGCTGTCTTTAGGGGGAAAATGGTCATGAAAACTGCATTAGAGGCTATGTGGTACATTTTTACTTTACTTGAATAAAAGCTGAGGACAGGATAGGTGTATAATTCATCTATTTATCAACAATACAGCCTAGAAAAAATGTTCTCAACACATTCAGCTCAACCAGTGTTAATCCAGTGCCTTGTATCTGCCATGGACTGTAGGAGCTGTCGAGGAAAAGCAGTAAAAGTAAAGGAGATAGTCAGGTTCATGAGCACCCTCCACTCTAGTTGTGATGATCTAAATTGTCTTCAGACATGGTCAAATGTACTAGGAGGCAAAAATGCCTGCAGTTGAGATGTGTTGCTCTATCATAACTTTCACAAAGGCGCTTGCTCACCAGAAATGAGGAGAATGATGATTTAGTCCTTGTGTTAAATATGAAACACAGAGCCAGTGATGGTGGAAAGATGAAAAATAGTGGGATGTTAGCCCCTTCTAGAACCTAATCTGGCAATGGATAGTAAAAGTTAAACTACACATATCTTTGACCCAGTCATTAGTTTGGGAAACATATGCTACAGTCCAAGGCACCAATATATAAGAGTATGTAATCCAATTTATTTTTTCCAGAATTGTTTGCATCCCAACCAAACAACTGGAAGTAACCCAAAAGGGATTGGGGAAATAAATTGCCACCAAATTATGAAATTGTGTATGCTTATTAAAAATGAATGCATCAATGTAACACATGTAGTAATATCATGAACTTTAAAAATGTATTTTAATCTTGGTTCTCAATTTGAGAAAAATGCTTACCACTCTTTGTCTCAGTTGGTTTTCTGTAAAATGGAAATGATACAAGTAACAAGCTTATAGAGCTCTTATAAAGATTAAATGAATTAATACATATGAAACATTTAGAAGATCACTTATATAAATAAGCAATAAACACTAAATACTATTATTTTATTTATCTACTAACCAGAAGTGATATACATGATGTTTTGTGAAGTGCTAAAAAACAATTTGAAGCATAAGTTATTGTATATTTGTATATCATTATTTTAAATCTTTCTTTTTTATTTTAAAAAGCCATGGGAAGGTACATACATTGAAGAGTGGGGAGAGGGAGTTTCTTTTGTTTGTCTCAGTGCTTTTATTTATAATCTTACATGCTCTTTCTTTTATAATCACAAAGCATTATATTTGCAATTGTAATTCATAAGGGCAAATACAAATTTAAAAAAAAAAAGAGGCTTAACTCTACCTGTTGAAAATTAGGGAAAAGTCTTTCCTTCTTCTTAGAGAAGAGGACACAATATTTGTGTCTAACAATACAAATAACACACTTTAAAGACTCTGCTTTTTAATAACTTAAATTGTAGTACTTCTAATTTAACAGAAGTTAATGATATAGTCTTACAAAAAATTCCCCTTATATATAAAATAAGATTACAGTGGCTAATTATTTACATAAATTCATTAAAACATGCTCTTTCAATAGTTGAAGGCTACTTTACATAGAAACACCTTTTTCAAAGATGTCCAGTCCTCCTTTGAACTGATTTGAATTCTTTTCTCAGCAGTCTTGTAAGTAATGATATAAATAATTCGTTCTCAGAAATATGCAATGAATAAAATTTTCGTGCTTTTAGACAAACATCTTTGTGTTTTCTGACACCAAAAGCCTTGGCGTTTCTTCCGTGCAGCAGGCATTTACTCCACTGCAACATTTGCTCCCCATCATTTATCGTTTAGTTAAACAGAAAATTCAAAACCCAGACCCAGTCCTTCTGCAGTTTCCAAAGAGCTATTCAATGTATGACAAAAAGTATGCAAGAGATGCTTTGTACTCCACCATCTCATCAGCCTACTGCTCAATAAGGTGAGTAGTAAGATATATGTTCAAAGACTTTCAAACAACAAGCCAAGAAAGTAAACATGATTAATAAAATTCTATGCAAAATCAGTTTTGAAAGGATGCAATCTAAAACATTGAAAACTCACAAATTGAATCCTTTACTGTACTATATTAAAACCATTGACTAAGTAATAGGGAAGATTTTGATAATCCTTTCCATTGTGTTCTATCCATTCTTTTGAGCCTGAATGAATATGGTTGATCTAATTCTGATTGAGAATTCTGAAGACACAATCTAAGTGGTAAACTGGGATGATTTTATCTATGTTTTGCAACCTGAAAATGGAATCATCTGCTTCTCTGATTATTAAAGATGTGACTATCAGCACTGCTGACACAATGAGTTCAATTTGAACACATTTTACTGGGCAATATTTTATATGCCCAGTTTGAAAAAACTTACAAAATTTATATTCAATTTTAAAAAATTGATTTAAAAATGCATTCATGAAAAATATGGTAAGAACATATAATTATATAATTAAAAGTTCTTAGAATTTCAAGGGATTTTTTGTTTATTTCTTGTGTTTTTCTGAATTTTCCATGATTTATTTCTTGCATTAAACATTATTTATTGCCATAATAAAAATGAAGATATTTAGTGGTAAGTATATAAATAAGCTGTAGTAAGACTGTGCAGACATTTTGAATTTAAAATAATAAATTAAATGAACATGTATGAATTGACATATAAAATACCATTTAATTCTAATTTCAGCAACACTTTAGCTTTTGTCTCTATGTTTAGAGATTACTGAATGGTTTAAAAAATATGGGGAACCAATATATGGTTCCCAAATGAGTACTTACATTTTTCTGTGGCTGTAACACTTAGGTTATACCAAGCACTAATCTCTCGATCAAGAGAGTTAGTTGTGAAGACTGTACCATTGTCATCAATGCTGAACACTTTGCTTCTGGTAATAGAATACCTGCACACACACAAATAATTCCTTAATTTTATTATTTTCTCCATATAATACTCTTTAAAGAGTGTATAATACTCTTTTTAAGCAATAAAATATTATCAGGTCCACACTCTACACAGCTAATGCAATGCTGAACAATTTTCAGAAAGGTAAATTCTACATTTAAGATTCAAATCAATGGAGACAGGAAAAAAAAAACAAAACACCAAAAACCTAAAACAGTTCTAGATTTCAATTGACACGTGTGAAATCTAGACACATGTCACTCATTCTTATTCCCAGAAGAGAATTTTCATAAGTGAATGACTTGGTTAAAATGAAATGGCAAATGTCTTTTGCAAAATGAAGAGAAGTACAAATAAACAGGGGTAAAAATTAAAGCTTGTGAACCTTTGTTTTCCTTTGAAGCAATGTAAAACAAATTGTCAGTTTAGGCTGCTGAGTCTCCTTGTTACGCCACATAGTTACTTTCTAAATCTGTGCATCATATTATAGTTACTTGATTGCTGACATATGAGAAATGTTTGTCTTTATTTAAGGAAATAATTAGATAATATCTAATAAAAATAAAGTATGTATTTATTACATGTATTTATATACATATATATGTGTGTGTATAAACATATAAACATATCTCTATATATACATATCTCCTAAAAGTGAGGAAGTAAGGATAGTAGGTGTAATGTGCTATTATTAGATCATGCATGGAAAGAAGCCAGATAATAAAATTCTCTCATGCAAAAGCCCGGAAAATAATCTCAAATTCCACAATGAAAGAAGACTTTGAAGTACTCAGCATGTCTTATCTTCTTGCAAATGATCAATAATTAAAGTTAAAGAAGAGTAATAACTAGGGTTCAGTGATGCGTTCTCATTGCATATATATCCCTAAAGATTTTGATAAGACATCAATGAGATTTACCATAATTATGTGGCAAAAGATGAGAATATTTTAATCTTTAATCTTTAATATTTTAATCTAAAAATATCACACTAATTAGTAGGTTGGTGTTGAGGGGAAAATTAAAACAGAAACTACAAAGAATTAAGCTTTAAAAGAATTCAGTTTTAGCTCTACTCATTTTTAAACCTTTATAAGCAATTTGCTTACATATCCACAAGTGGTCACATTTCCTACTTAGATTTGTTGACAAAACGAAACAGTAGTTTAATATTTTGTAGTAAGGGTACAGAATATCCTGTTTCTATAATACACCATTCCAGATAAAACCAACCAAAAGTTTGAGATTATTTCCTTATAAAAGTTTTTAAAAATTATGACCCTGAGTCATCAGTAACATTTTAAATAAAGGTGAATACACACAATTTAAGAAAGGAAAGAAGTGTTTAACACATATTAGAAAGAGCTTGAACTAAAAAGCTTAATATATAAAGTTTTAATCTTTGGTTTGCTTCACAGTTCCTTTTTTAAAGACTCTTCATTCCTCTAAAAATGCTGAGCGAATAGAATGTGGCTATGTAATGTTTTCTCACTGCTAAGAGCTCTTGACAGAATGATAGAAACAAATGATTCTTGCATACATATAAGGATGTCTTTATAGTGGGTTCTTAATCTTTGTACGCCTCTACTATTCCCACTTCCCAGAAGAAAAATTGAGGCACATAATAGCCAGGCCCATATACAAAGCCTACAGATTCCCAAGTAGGTGCAACTCCACCAGGTCTTTCAAGAATTTTAAAGTAATTTTTTAATGCACAGGTGAAAGATGTTTAAAGACAGCCTCTTCCACTGGTGAAAGACACCATGATACTATACATAGAGAATCCTAAAGATGCCACCAGAAAACTACTAGAGCTAATCAATGAATTAGGTAAAGTTGCAGGATACAAAATTAATGCACAGAAATCTCTTGCATTCCTACACACTAATGATGAAAAATCTGAAAGAGAAATTAAGGAAACACTCTCATTTACCATTGCAACAAAAAGAATCAAATACCTAGGAATAAACCTACCTAGGGAGACAAAAGACCTGTATGCAGAAAACTATAAGACACTGATGAAAGAAATTAAAGATGATACCAACGGATGGAGAGATATATCATGTTCCTGGATTGGAAGAATCAATATTGTGAAAATGACTATACTACCCAAAGCAATCTACAGATTCAATGTTATCCCTATCAAATTACCAATGGCATATTCTACAGAACTAGAACAAAAAATCTTAAAATCTGTATGTAGACACAAAAGACCCTGAAAAGCAAAAGCTGTATTGAGGGAAGAAAACGGAGCTGGAGGAATCAGACTCCTTGACTTCAGACTATACTACAAATCTACATTAATCAAGACAATATGGTACTGGCATAAAAACAGAAACATAGATCAATAGAACACGATAGAAAGCCAAGAGGTAAACCCATGCACCTATGGTCAACTAATCTATGATAAAGGAGGCAAGGATATACAGTGGAGAAAAGACAGTCTGTTCAGTAAGTGGTGCTGGGAAAACTGGACAGCTACATGTAAAAGAATGAAATTAGAACACTCCCTAACACCATACACAAAAATAAACTCAAAATGGATTAGAGACCTAAATGTGAGATCAGACACTATAAAACTCTTAGAGGAAAACATAGGAAGAACACTCTTCGACATAAATCACAGCAAGATCTTTTTTGATCCACCTCCTAGAGTAATGGAAATAAAAACAAAAATAAACAAATGGGACCTAAAGAACTTCAAAGCTTTTGCACAGCAAAGGAAACCGTAAATAAGACAAAAAGACAACCCTCAGAATTGGAGAAAATATTTGCAAATGAATCAACAGACAAAGGATTAATCTCCCAAATATATAAACAGCTCATGCAGCTCAATATTAAAAAAACAAACAACCCATTCCATAAATGGGCAGAAGACCTAAATAGAAATTTCTCCAAAGAAGACATACAGATGGCCAAGGAGCACATGAAAAGCTCCTCAACATCACTAATTATTAGAGAAATGCAAATCAAAACTCCAATGATGTATCACCTCACACCAGTCAGAATGGGCATCATCAGAAAATCTACAAACAACAAATGCTGGAGAGGGTGTGGAGAAAAGGGAACCCTCTTGCACTGTTGGTTGGAATGTAAATTGATACAGCCAGTATGGAGAACAGTAAGGAGGTTCCTTAAAAAACTGAAAATAGAATTACCGTATGACCCAGCAATACCACTACTGGGCATATACCCAGAGAAAACCATAATTCAATAAGACACATGCACCCCAATTTTCATTGTAGCACTATTTACAATAGCCAGGTCATGGAAGCAACCTAAATGTCCATCGACAGACGAATGGATAAAGGAGTTGTGGTACATATATACAATGGAATATTATTCAGCCATAAAAAGAAACGAAACTGGGTCATTTGTAGAGACACGGATGGACCTAGAGACTGTCATACAGAGTAAAGTAAGTCAGAAAGAGAAAAACAAATATCGTATATTAACGCATGTATGTGGAACCTAGAAAAATGGTACAGATGAACCAGTTTGCAGGGCAGAAATAGAGACACAGATGTAGACAACAAACATATGGACACCCAGGAGGGAAAGCCATGGGCAGGTGGGTGTGGTGGTGTGATGAATTGGGAGATTGGGATTGACATGCATACACTGATGTGTATAAAATTGATGATTAATAAGAATCTGCTGTATAAAAAATAAATTAAATTAAATTAAAAAAAAACAAAAAAACACAACCTCTGTTAATATTTGGGTGTGCTCACTTATTTTTCTCATTTATTTTACATAATATTTTACTTGTAGTAAACATACGACTCTAATGATTTTGTATTATTATTATTTTTTTTGATTTTGTATTATTTTTAAAGAATCATGCCATGTCTTTATGTTCATAAGCATCATTAGAAAGCATTCATCATTCATTGCCTTATTTACACCACTGAGATTAGATATTTAAATTGTTTCTACAATTTTATTATTATAAGGAATAATATAATGAAAGCTTTAATCATGAAAGCATTTTTTAAAATTATGTATTCTTTAGTATTGTCAGAAAAACAAATAGGTTAATATACTCTTTAAAATCTAAACAATTAATTTACTGACTTGTATATACACACACATATATACTTATATTCATTATTAAAGTTCCTGCTAATAAATAGGAACTGTATCTACATATTAGAAGGCAGCATTTTATGATTAGGAATTACAGTGGAAAAGTGGGAGCATCATCTCTCTCAGAAATTTAAAGAAGCTCTTCTTTGTGTCAGTAGCCCTTCCAAAAAGCAAAGCAGTACCCAGCACCTTAATAAATATATGGAAGTTTGTGTAAGTCCCTGGACTGTAAAGTATGGAAAATGGATGAGCAAGGGAAGGTGGTGGAAGGAAACATGTAAAAGGTTTTGCTTTTATTTTTAACCAGAACTATGATGCAAATACAAAAAAAAAAAACAGAAAGAAAATATACTACCTGAATATAACAGACTAATTTAATAGATGGTAAATATTGTTTGATTGCAACACAGAAATTTATTTCTAATTGATTGGACTTACTTCATTTTTACTCCTTTAGCAGTACCCTATAAAAGCTTAGTTTATTTTTGAATATCATTTTAATTAAACAGTGTCTAGATGAACTACATTGTGATCAGCTTTGTTTCTGCTCTGATTTGGCATAATCAAGGGTTTCTTTTCCCTCACCTTCTTACCCCAATTAATAGAGAGTTGACTGCATCTAATTTTAGTTGGTGATTGCCTCTTTCTTGCATGTTTTCAAGTTCTTATTTCACTGCATCTTAACCAATAGTGAGGCTTCCTGTTTCAACTTGTTTAAACTTGCAAATTTTATAAGTACCTTAGAGAGAAATACAGATCTAGATATATCCTTGTTACATTAATATAAAATTTTATTATCAAGCTAATTGTGTTCCCTCATTTACTAATGCAAAGCTGGCCTTCCAGACATACCTGATAGGAGATTTCCTCTGATCTGGATCTGTGGCAGAGACGGTGCCTACAAATGATCCATACGGGCTTCCTTCAAAGATTTCAAATATGTAATACGGGAGGAGGAAAACAGGAGGTTCCTCAACATCTTCCACCTGGATCTTGATGACAGTGGTGGAAGCTTCAGTATGGTATTTCCTGAGCTGCTCATCAACTCGGCGGTTTTTAACTTTTGCTCTAATACGATAGTGGTTCTGGTGTTCAAAGTCTACTTTCTGCAAAGAAATGCAGTGTACACAGAAAACTGGTATCAGTGATTTGAGGAATTACTTAAGAAAAAAAAGGTTTTGTTGTTAAATTAAGTCTCAGTTGCTTTCCAGTTAGGTTTTACTATTTATGTTCTTGGATCCCTCTGATATTTTCAGTAAGTAGTTGTGTAGCAAATCCCTATGTGTATTTTGTTATTTATGTCTATTATAAAATGTTTTGGGTTAATAATTATATTTTTTATCTAGGATTAAAAGTATACTTTTCTGAGTATAAATATGGAGTTGAGAATTAATTTCCTGTTATTTAAGATAATTTCAAAAAGTTTCTCCTGTGTATTAAAATCTTTTTAAAAAACTACAATATAATTCAAAAGATCTCGGTAACAATTAACTCTCTCATCAATTATATTTGAAATATATAGATATAAAATATAAATGAGCTTTTTTCTTTATTTTTTCAGAAGTATCTTGCATAAAACTGATAATTAGCTATTTGTATATTATTATTTGTAATTAATACTAAAATGTAGGTAATAATCATATATGTTAATATTCTAAAAAATGAAATATCTTAGAATTTTTTATAAAAGCACATATATCTTTTCTTTTGCTCCCTAAACTAAATCACAGGGTCTTATTTTAATTACATAACAAAGCAAAAACTAACTGGTTACACAAAATATATATGTATTTCTGATTTGATTTTGCATTATTATGCAAAACAAATAATTTTAATGCATCTACCTTTTTTAATATAATTATTCCTTCTTGGGTCTCGTTATTAGTAATGACATCGAACGTTTTTGAATCATCTTCTATGCTGTAATCCATTTCTGCATTCTCTCCTATGTCATTATCATACGCCATGATTTTTCCAATCGACATCCCAACAGATGCAGATTCAGAGACAGTCAAGCGATATAAACCTTTAAAAACAAAATTCAGGATATTCTGCACAGATAATTAATGTAAAAAACTCCTAAATATAGCACCCTCCCTTAATTATGGGCTGTCGGAAAAACCATACCCACCCTTTTCACCAATTACTTGTTCTAAATACCTCTCTCTGTTGCTCTCTCTCTCCCTTTATTTTTTTGCAATCTGAACATTTCCCTCATATCTTTTTGAGTATCTATTATTTTCTCTTAAATACATCTTAGGAAGTCCTTTCACCAGTACATATAATTTCCAAATTTCTATTCATATGTATACCTTCTCAATATTCTTAGGTTTATTTTTATTGTATCCTTCCACCATGCCAAATTAAATTTAATAAAAATAGTTTTTCAATTTCACTCAAGAATTCTCTGATACCTAAAATAACCAATAAATATTGAGTTGGCCAAAAGGTTCATTTGGGTTTTTCCATAAGATGTTACAAAAAAGCCTGAACGAACTTTTTGGCCAACCCAATATAAGTTTGAATTAAAGACGGTAGAGTCCAAAAACAAATAGTTGAGTTCTAAGGGTAACAGTTTGACTTTGAGAATCTGAGCCTGGATTGCATTAATTCCATTCCATTAGTGGAAGTGGAAAAGAAAGATATGGAATATTATGCAACCATAAAAAGAATGAAATAATGCCATTTGCAGCAACATGGATGAACCTAGAGATTATCATACTAACTGAAGTAACTCAGAAAGAGAAAGACAAATACCATAAGATATCACTTATATGTGGAATTTAAAATGTGACACAAATGAACTTACCTATGAAACAGAAACAGACTCAGAGACATAGAGAACAGACTTGTGGTTGTCAGGAGGATGGGGGTAGGGGAGGGATGGATTGGGAGTTTGAGGCTAGCTGATGCAAACTATTGTATATAGAATGGATAAACAACAATGTCCTACTGAATAGTACAGGGAACTATATTCAATATCCTCTGATAAACCATAAAGGAAAAGAATATCAAAAAGAATTATATATATGTATAACTCAATCACTTTTCTGTACAGTAGAAATTAATACAACATTGTAAATTGACTGTATCTCAATAAAATAAATTTTAAAAAGAAGAAAAAGAGAGAGAAAGATGAAGTCAGATGACCCCATTGTTTTGGTCACAAGAAAATAATGGCAGTTATATTTGAAATACATAGATATAAATATAAATAAGGTTTTTTCTCTTTACTTTTCAGAAGTAACTTGCATAAAACTTACAAAGAACTAGTCATTCATATATCATTTGTAATTTATGCTAAAATGTACAAAATAATCACAGGTGTTAATATCCTAAATAATAAATCTTTTTAGAATTAAAAAAAGGAGCATGTTCAGTATAATTTTTCTTTAAAGGGATTCTTGACTTCCTTAGTAGCATATAGCAAGTCATTCCACAGACTGCTTTGTGAGATTTTCCTTTTTTAAGTGGAAGAAATGTTACTTTAAAGTTCGTAATATTTTGCTGTTTTCAGGTAGTAACAGTTTAACTGTGCTACCATGTCTCTTTCATTGTGGGAAAATTAAAAGAACCGTTTATTTGATTGTACAAATTAAAAATTGCCAACAAGTTAATCTGGAGGAAAGAGTGACACTACCCTAAATCTGAAAGCAGATGCTTTAAGCACTTTGCTAAATCAAGACTTAGTTTGTGCTATTTCCCATACTTTCAAAAATTATTTATTAGAATCCTTTTTACTTACTGTCTTTAAATATAGGCTTATTGTCATTAACATCAGAAAGTTTGATTAATACACTTGTCGTTCCAGACAGTGCTCCAGGCAGACCAATCATGTCTTTGGCTTGAATAATCACCCAATACTCATCTTGCAGTTCTCTATCCATTTTAGAAGATATTCTTATGACTCCTTTAAAGACATAATAAACTATAATTATTATTTCATTATTAACCATGGCATCTTCCTAGTTAATTTCTTAAGAATTCAAGCATAAAATCATTCTTTTGACACATTTTGAACCACTACAATGTGTTAGATGCTGCCCTGGAGAAAAAAATACAACAATAATAAGTCAATCACCACCTCTGCCTAAAGTTTAGAGTGGCCATCACAATACTAATAGTAGTGGAATCTTAATAAAATACTATGTTAAGATAAACCACAGGGAGAGAAGAAGAATGTCTTATTTTTAACTCAACTTATTTTCTGCTTTCTTCTCTAACATAATATTAGGGCTCTACAATTAACTTTTCCCCTAAACTTAGAAGAAGTTAGTTTATTATGGATACATGTAAAAATATAATACCAAACTTATGCAAAAATATTGTGCACCTGTGATGTTCAATTTATTTTGAGTCATAATATATGAAGAAGAGCTGATTTTTGAATCATAGTTATTCATAATCCACCAACAGAGATATTCATATCCATATTGAACCATGGAAATGTTGTAATAAGTGTCCACTTTCTATAAAATTATTTAGTAAAAAGTTAATCATCACTGAAAACATTCTAGGAAAAATTTAAGGTGGTGAATAGAAGGGTTGTAATCCTAAAGATTTGGGGAACACATAATACAAATATAAGAAAGAGAATGGCTAATCTTTAAATATGTCTGGGGAAAAAGTGTTAATTAAAAAATTGTGATACCTGTAAAAAAAATAAAAGGACAAATTGGACCACATTATGATGAGATTTTAATTGTGGACTGAAGTGTTTCACAACTATACTCTATTATATGAATCAGTATGGAAACCATGGAATATATGAAACAGATGCTCCTAATAACTCCCTGTGTGTGACTCAACAGAGAATTGTGTTTCCTATTAGCAAAGGAGAATAGTATTAGAGTATTAGGTGTAGAGATTAGTCAGAGAGTGAGACGAACACAGAGGCCTTCACTTCCCATGTATGGAGGCTTCAATCAACTTTGCTGACTTTATTTTCAACCTGTCTTCTTACCTTCAGAATGGATAAAGGACATATATTCCTAGATCCTCTTACACACTCGAAAACTTACCACTTCTGTGCTTTGGCTTCCAATTGTCTTGCTGTCGGCTCTACTGCTCCTCCATTAATACAATTAATTGCTTTAGCTAATTTTCTCAATATGTTTAAGAAGTCAGTGAGGGCTGGAGGAACAGACAGTGCTCAAAATGGTTGTGAAGATCCAGTGTCACCCAGCACACATCTACTACACAATAGCCCATTTTCTATTCTCCTCCTCGGTGCTTTTTCACATTGGTGTCTAGTTAGTCTAAGAGCTTAAACACTCTCCTTTCTCAGGAATTTCCTACACATTCTTCCCATAACCTAGAATGCCTTCCATGCTCTCCTCACCTTGGTCACGTCTCAGCTCAGCATTCTGGTTTCAGTGTATTCTGCCTTGGCCACATAATATGAAGGAGTTCTTACTTTCTTCTATTGAACCTTGTTTATTTCACTTCATAATATTCACAAACTTACTGCATGTATTTATTAATACACAAATGTTTAATATTTATTTGTAAGTTCCAAGAGAAAAGAGTCCTTGTTGCTTTCCTTTTATTATTATTTGTTTTTGTTTTTGTTTTTGTTTTTTGCGGTACGCGGGCCTCTCACTGTTGTGGCCTCTCCCATTGCGGAGCACAGACTCCGGACGCGCAGGCTCAGCGGCCATGGCCCACGGGCCCAGCCGCTCCGCGGCATGTGGGATCTTCTCGGACCAGGGCATGAACCCGTGTCCCCTGCATCGGCAGGCGGACTCTTAACCACTGCGCCACCAGGGAAGCCCTATTATTATTTTTTAATGTTGCAATGGTGTCCTGCTGTAAACCTAGTATACTGTACAATGCCTGTTGCATATTCAATCCTTCTCGACCAAAATTGTGTAAGGGAATGTCTTAAGGTATCTATTGCATGTATTAAAATAACTTTAACCTGTACTTTCAGAATAATAGAAACTAGGTATTATCCTGGGGAGAATTAAGAATATAGTCACTCAAATCATATTTTTCAGATTCTGATTCTCAAAAGAAACTTGATTGATAAAGGCTGACCTATTTAATACTTGCTAAATGAATGAATCAATAACAAATGCTTAAAGTCCCAACACATGCTTTAATTTTTTAAAGCTTTTCATGTCATCAAGATGGAAATAATATTTGTCTCATTAACAATCACAGAATTTTATTGCTTTTGGAACTTGCCACATTCTTGGTTGGTTAGTCAGGTTGTTTTTTTTTTTCTCATCTTTAGATACTATAAGCTCATTTATATGGGTTTAATCTTTGTAGTGACCAAAGCAATCAATATTTGTTCAATCAATGTCACATAATTCTTAACTGTTTAATAGATGTAAATAACTAAGAGCAATTTTTAAATTTATTTTATAAAGTATTCAATTGATTAACAGAAATTGGAGAAGGACAGAAAAAGCAAATGTTGTATTCATGTGAATCAAAAAGACATAAAATACAGAACTATTTTTTTTTAAGTTCCTACACCCAGCCATAAACTCAGCTTAATCTCATTCTGGCTGGGTGTACAGGTGGAACTCTGTGATTTTAATTTGCATTTCCATGATGAGTAATGAGGTTGAGCAATTTTAATATGCTTGCAGGCTTTTTGTTTGTCGATTTTTTGTCAATTGCTTGTAAATGTCTTTTCCCCATATATTTAAATTGGGTTGTCTGTAATTAATTTGTAATAATCCTTAAGTATGTTTTATATCCCATACACAAATCATTTGTGGTATGGGGGTGAAAAATCCAATCTCCCAACCTTAGAAAAACCAGCTAAAAGATTAAAAATAATTAAATGCTTAACATTACAACCCATTTATCTATTGAAACATCAGGTCTACTTTACAACATGTTTGTAGGCAGAGAACTTCTGCTCTGACTTTGCCTTAGAATCATGTTGAATTGCACTTTGTTTCTTCCAGGAATACCTGTTGTTGGTTCAATGGAGAAATATGGTTGGCCTTGTCGTAAGCTGTACAGGAGACGAGCATTATTGCCACTTGAAGGGTCATCAGCATCACTTGCTGTCACCTGGATGACAAATGTTCCTGAAGAGAAAATACATAGTTACAAGAAATTAAGCCTATGGTCTTCTTGAAAAACGGATTCCAGTTCTGTAAGGTATTCTTTCTTTAGCAAGGAGGATGATGATATGCAATTAAAGACTAGTCCTCCCTGTTCTGAATTATAAAACAAGCATCTTTCTGTATAGACAAGAAAATATAACCTTATACAAAATAACCCTAATTTCCATACACCATATAGAGTTTTAAATATGTGAATCCATGATCTAATGAAATATAACTATTAAACAACCCGTTACAATATGTAATTAAGGATCATTTAAAGATGTGTTATTAGCAGAGGAATCAAAGGGAAATTAGAAACAGTTTTCTTCAAAAAACTATGTTGTGACCTCTACCTCAAAAAATTACAGAATATTAGTAAAATATTAATAAAGATTATTGAAATGATCTCGACATAGTGTGAAGATGAGCATAATTATTTGGCTTGCTTCATCCCCTTCTGTAAAATGCCTACTTTCTTTAAAGATTTTTTTTAAAGTGCAAAACAAAATCTACCAGATTGATAAGGTAAGTATTCTCATTAAAATTCAGTAACAATCAATAAAACTCATGGGAAATAAGTCTTTGTATGTTTAAAATTAATGGTCAAATTAAAAATATTTCTTTAATGAGCTTTTAAATTATTTTTATGTAAACATGGAATCTAGCATTATGGGTCTTGTTGGAAATCCACATCTTTTGAAACACTATGTTCTATGTCAATAAGAATGGCAACACAAATGGCACTAAATCAAATAGGCTTGTGATTTTATATGAAATTAGCATTATGAAGTTTTTCATTACAATCTAATTTTATAAACTGACACATTCTAACATGAAGCCATTCTATGCTTCAGTAATAAAAATGTTGAAACTTTTATTGTGGTCCTCAATTGCATGTATTGATAGTATTTGCTATTTTGTTTTAGAGTTGTTATGTTAGTTATTTAATGCTTGTTTTATACTGTCCTCCACTCAACATGTAGACACTCATTAGTTTCAGGTGTTTTAAATACAGTCCTGCCATTTGAGAAAACATGGTTGGACCTTGAGGGCATTATGCTAAGTCAAAGGCAGAGTATGCAATGAATTATATGAGGAATCTTAAAAGAAAAAAAAAAAAAAGCAGAACTTACAGAGACAGTGGATTACTGGTTACCAGGGTCTTGGTTGTAGGGGAATTGGGATGTTTGTCAAAGGGTACAAACTTACAGTTAGAATATGAATAAGCTCTGGGGAGATTATGTACCTTATAGTGATTATAGTCAGCAATACTGTATTATATACTTCAAAGTTGCTAAGAGACTAGATCTGAAATGTTTTCACCATGGAAATGATAATCATGTGACATGATGGAAATGATAGCTAAGGCTATAGTGGTAACCACACTGCAATATATAAATGTATGAAATCAGCACATTGTATGACTTAAACTTAGACAATATTATCAATTATATCACAATAATACAAATACTAAATAAATCAATAGATAGATATATCCCTGTAGGAATCGTAAAGAATTATTCCAACAAAAGGCTTCTTAGAGACCATTTCTATCAGTTTGTAATAGGTAAGTCTTGTTCTTTTAACTATGCTTCTATGCACTCATCCATTTCCTTCCCTTACATTTCCTCATGATGTCTCCATTTCATTTATTTCTATCAGGGTTTCCTGTCTCTAGTTTGCAGAACTAGACCACCTGTATTTGGCCTCAGGAACAATAGTCAAAATCATTGTACTGTTAGTTGTTGACCAAGAGAAATTTTTAATTAAGACTTTAGATTTCTTAGTACCATACAAATGAGAATCAGGAAGACCAAGAAAATGCACTGACTCATAGACCACCCATACTTCATTTCTAGAGACAAGAGCTATGGAGTTAGGTTGTTTTTCCCAGTTCAGTTTATTTTAAAGCCCATTTTAATCGACACTTCATTTACTTCTAACCAAAACATACCTCTTCAATGTCCTAATATGTCATGACCTTTTTCTCTACTAAATGGAAAACTTAATGTAATATATTAATGTCACAAAAAATAATTTCTTTGCGTGTGTGGGGTAAATCCAAAAAAGTCAAACTCAGAAAATTTAGTGGATAAAAATATGACATTATAAATATTCAGAATAACTCTCTCATGCGAATTTGTTAGGGAGTTCAATTTCTAGGAAAATAATTATTGTTCTCCCTTGTAAGACCCACTGCACTTTTAAATTAAAAGTAGCAATCCTACAGAACTGGCATAATTCTACAGTGTTTCAATGTTTCAAACAGTGCTTGATAATGAACCATTGATGACTAACCAGTGATTCATTTTTTATGTTTGTGAGTGAGTGTGTGTGTGTGCATGTGCGTGTGTGTGTGTGTGTGTGTGTGTGTGTGTGAAATCTTGTGTCTGTGAATCTTACTATAAACTTACCACGGAAAAAAGAAATGTAAAATAAATTAAGATGATACAAATATGCAGCAGAATTTCCAAAAGTTCATTGCATAAAGTTTGCTTTATTCTTACTCATAATTTGTAAATGTCGTCTATTAAATTCAGAAGGACTTTAGCAATGTTCAATTCTTACATCACTCTGATGATCTCATTTTATTTTCTTCAGTTGTTTCAGTCTTTCCTTTTTTCCTGTTTCAGTTTTATTGACATTACAATTCATTAAATACAGATTAAGCAACTTTAAACCCTCTAAATATTTTCTAAATGTTTTTTCTAAAAAAGTCAATAGAGAGAAGTTATCCTGTATAATTTCCTAATCAGTAATTTAAATACTGTAGAAATCTTCAAAAAACAGTCAAACATAAATAAATAGTAAGAATAAATAAACATCAAAGCAATTAAGGAATACAAAAATATTTGATAATATTTTGTATATTTATGTTTTCCATGAGGACTTGTCATGTGTAAGAGGAATTGTGCATTCACTCGCAGTTAGGTATGCTCTACTATAGTGCATACAAAGTTGAAAAAATCACTATGAGGCCAATAATGTGGCTTTCATGGAAATAATCAATAATTGTTTCACAGTTCCCCCTTCCTTGTGTCACCAGTTAAATATAGGCAACAGACACTTAGTTGTTGAGTATCATCTTTAATGTGCATTACTGACTCGATCAATGTATGAAGCATGGTACATGTCACATATATAATCTAACCTGTTTAGTCTCTCTTTATTCATTTTACTGTGCTCTCACTAAAAGTGACAACGTTGGGTTTATTACATTAATGGATCAAAAATTAAATTCTCTCTAAATTATATTAGAAATAAATGTATTTCTAAAGGATAAATGGTCTATATGTACATTAATGAAAGATATCTTATGCAGACTATTTTAACCTGAAATATATTACCAGAAGGATATTCTTCATACATATTTACATTATTTAATAGGTTTCTTAGCTTAACTGTGTTTTATCATATAGTGTACTGGGTTATAACTAGCCCTCTTTCAGATTTAACCATGTCTTAAAACAACTTTATTCACTGCCCACATGTCTCACACACTTTTCCTCACACACCATGAAAGAAGCTGCAAGTAAAAAAAGTAGATGTCTACCAAATTAACTCTGGCTTGTTGTAATGAAGGTACTAATAAAATTTTTTAAAAATTAAAAATCAGGGACAAATGCTTCTAGGACAAGATGCCAGAAAAGAAAAAATAGGGTTTAGTAGGGCTGCCATAGGTAGAACTGGAAATCTGATCGCCCTACTTTAGAACACCGGTGACAATGCAAAATGATCACAATGATTATGTGTAAAGGGAAGGGCCAATAACCCAGAACGAATATGTGTATACTGAATCCTCTCACCCTTAACTCTTATTATTCCACCTTAAGACACCATCCTGTAATTAGAATTGAATAACTGATGGCAACTCTTAAAAATTTAAATTGACTAGATTCATGAAATTGAATTAGCAAGGAATGTAGACCAGAGAGTGGGAAAAGCCTTCTCTTGGTGACTGAAGGATCCAAAGGTCATTGTGAGCCTCTGAGTTGAGTCAGCATAGCTTGATCACAGATGGCCAAACTATTTGGAAATGCAAAGAGCCAATGATGGACTCTTGCAGCCTGAAGATCTCTTAAATCAGTTGGTATCTACCCTGTTAAGTGAACAAAAGTTTAATTCTAAAAAATTATTGTCTCAGAATCAGATTTTAATAAAAGTAGTTTCTCAGTTTACTTGTTCCTATAATAAACTTCAACATAGTATGTTGTAATATATCAATTCTGCATTCTATCCATTACATTGATAGTTGATATTGTTTGCCTATATTACCCTTGAGAGATTTTCTTCAAACATGCAAAATTTAAATCAGTTGTGTCTTTCTAGATAGCTTTCTAGAATCTTAAATCTAGTTTTTGCAAAGGACTTTATAAAAATAAATTTAAGACGATATTTGACTATGCCCACTTTATCAGACATATCATATTGCAAAAACTTATTTTACACAGGTGATGCAGCATGTAAACTTGTACCAAATGCTTGAGAAATAATAACGTTGATTTTATTCAACCTCAAAGCAGCTTCCACAGAGTTGGAGGATCTCTTCTTGTGCAACGTCTCTCCTCGTGTCTTTCTTTCTTACATGACTGACCAATCTCATTGATTCTAATTCAGCAGTCAACTAAGTTCTAACAGTTTGGTCACCCTGTATGTTTGCCTTTTCTCTACCTAAATTCTCTACTAAGGGGATCTCATCCTTTGTCATGCCCTCCATGCCAGCAATATGCCAATAACTCCAATACTGATATATGCAATTCTCCTCACCCTGCAATGGAATTTTTTTCCCCCAGAACATGGCATGGCTGGCCCCTTTGTATCATTTCCTTCAAATGTCACCTCCTAAATGTCCCCGTTTCCTCCAGTCAATTAATCATCATCATACTTTACCCATACTTAACACTTTAATAACATACAATGTCAAATATTACCTGACTTATTTAAAAGAGTTATTTACTGTTCGTGTGCTATAACTAAAATATAAGTTCCATACTAGCCGTTACTTCATATATTTCCTTTACAACTGAATCCCCAGTCTTACAAAAAGTTCCTAGAACATGTGAGGTCCATAACATATGCTAGTTGAAGAAGAAGGAGGAAGAGGAGGAGAGAAAGGAGGAGGAGGAGAAGAATGGAAAGAGGAAAAAGAAATATCACTGCCGGACTTCCCTGTGGCTCAGTGGTTAAGAACCTGCCTGCCAATGCAGGGGACACGGGTTCAAGCCCTGGTCCGGGAAGATCCCACATGCCGCAGAGCAACTAAGCACGTGTGCCACAACTACTGAGCCTGTGCTCTAGAACCCGCGAGCCACAACTACTGAGGCTGCGTGCCACAACTACTGAAGCCCACGCACCTAGAGCCTGTGCTCCACAACAAGAAAAGCCACCACAATGAGAAACCTGCACACCCCAATGAAGAACGGTCCCCGCTTGCCACAGCTAGAGAAAGCCTGCGCACAGCAAAGAAGACCCAGTGCAGCCAAAAATAAATAAATAAATAAACAAACAAATAAATAAATTTATTTTAAAAAAGAAATATATCACTGCCTAGCTATCAAATAGGACAATATTAATGTGCCAATTATATCTAAGGACAGTTGGTCTTGATACATGCTACACAGCTAAATTTGTTTAGGCTGTTGTTAAAAACCTATGTTCTGAATACATGTAGAAATAGGTCGTTAAATCATTACCTGGAATGTTAAAAAAAATGAAGAATCAGGAAAATATATAATGGAATATACATTTTTAGACTTCCTGGCTAATGAATCAAATGTTTAAGTAAGGCAGTTTTAAAGCACATTAGCATAATTTTAAAATGACAATTATTAAATCACATTGAAGTTTATCATACTTAAGTAAATTTTGTGAATTAAATTTTACTATCTGTTGTATTATTAAACTCTTCTGACAAAGAATGAGTGGACAAATTTTGTATAACCATACCATGATTTTCCCCCTATTGGAAAGACATGTCTGATTTCCAAGGCAGTCAATTATTACATCTCATGGAAAGCATTCTCTTCTACAAGTATTATATTTAAAATATTTATTAAAGTGACATTGGGTTTGAAAAAGAACTTAAAAATGGATATGGCTAAACAGAGGTCTTCAACCATTTTGTTTTGTTTTTAATTTTCATGTTCCATTGTTTGGATGCATCTAGGATTCTAGTCTTATAAATTGGTTTCTCCTGTTTTTATGTGTGACTCTTTCAGGATGATCTTATGTATTTTTTGAGATACAAAAGAATAGTTTGTTTTGGAAAGTAAATTCTTTTATTGAAGAAACCAATAAGTGAACAAGCTAAAGAATTTTATGTATACTCAAATAAACACTTCTTTCTATTGAAGACTGAAATTATATTTTAACAAGACAAATTATTTATTAATATATAGTATAATTATTTACAAGATTTTAATCATTTGTCTAATTTTTCAAATATTTTACTTAACACATTTGCAGAAGGAAGTACCTGTGTAGAATGGTAAATAATTCGCTTCCAAAACATATGCTCAAAATTTTAAATCTGCTTTCATTGTTAATAGGTACATCTTTGATGTAAATTAATATGCAATACCTTCTGGAGACATCTCTGGTACAATGGCCTCATAAGGTTCATCTAGGAATTTTGGTTCATTGTCATTGATATCCGACACTCTGATGACAAACTCAGACTCAGGTTCCATAGCCCTTCCAGTAGTGGTGTCTATTACCTGGGCTCTTAGAGTGTAGAGGGACCGTTCCTCTCTATCAAGCTTCTGTACAGCATATATGTCACCTGTTCTTTCATCAATGACAAAAATACTTCCAGCTCCAGCTCCCAAAAGCTTGTACTGGAAAGAGTTGTTTCCATTGTCTAAATCAGATCTTAGCTGCAAGTGCAAAGAGAGATAATTTACTTTCCAAACATGTTAAGACAAATTTTAATCATTGCATCTTCATGTCTGTTAATTATTCCCCAAGTTAAAAATTCCATATAATTCCCATAGTATATTAAGTGAGGTAAAATGTTAAGTTTAAGATTAAAATCTATCACCAGGCAGAGAAGTCTTTGAATTTTCAACGTAAAGTGCTATACAAAGTTCATTACTCTAAACAGATGATTCTAATTAGAAACTATAATGATTGGAAAACAAAGCCCCTTTTATACATTATGCACAAAAAAGTTGGTTCGTGTTTACTCTATATGATTACATTTTTAGTCACTAAAACCATACTCTCAAATATTTATATTAGATGGGGGCCTAGAGACAGAGAGATAATGATCTAAAATAAATTTAAACAGTGATGTTCTATCTCTAGGCTAAAAACACATAGAAAACATGGAAATATTAGTAAGAAAATTAGGGAGCATGTTGAGAAGATGATAATAATCTCAATCATCCATAAAATCTACAAATTGCTTTATATTAGTTTTCTCAATTAATCCTCATGCATTCATTGTAAAATACACATAATTGATATAATAAATTCTTTCAATAGAGAAAGAAAATGATAGTGAAAATTTTAAAAACTTTCACAGCGTCACATGGTTTTGGGGTAGAATTATGATTTACACCAAAAGGCCAGTTTGATCTCAGATCCTCCCCTGCAAACCAGTACCTAACATGGTCTTTTAGTCCTTGAGTTTTAGCCAAATTAACTCTAACTCTTCCTTTCCAACATAGGTCACTCAGTTCTCAAATGTACTTCTTTTGTCCTCACTATTTTATTTATTTAAGAGCAAAGTAACTTTGTTCATTATTCATAGTGTGAATGGAATTTTGAATTTTATATATAAAAAAGATGTTATGATATAGGTAACATTGTATGATTTTTCATATCCAACTTATTTTTACATAAAGAAAGGAAGCATTAGAGAATAATCTCTTAATTATTGTGAACCCATGGTTTCCTTGATTCACCATTTATGAATATACCCTTCTGCAAAGTAAGAGCTTCTCTGAAAATTTACAAAGTTAGCCAAAAAATACAACCTTAATTTCATAATTTTTCTGATAGCTTGAAGTACAATATATTATTCTGGACTAATTAATAATTTTTTCTATGTGATTGTGGAGAATATCTAAAGATATCTAAAACAACTAATTTTAATAATGTGTTGAACATCACTGCTCTACAATGAAAGAACCAAATTGGAGATAATAAAAAGATAATAAAAAAGAGTTACAGCTTTTAAAATTTGAAAGTCCTTCATTACTCATAAAAGTGAAATCCCCATGCCCCAGTGATAAGAAATTGTGGAAAACAAATGTATTCTCCAATAAGTATACCAAATGAAAGCAATGCATATCCCCTGGTTTCCAAATATTATTTCAATGTAGTTTGAAAATTTGAATGTTAGAATGAAGACAAGTCAAATTCAGTCATGAATAAATGTATTTCAAGTATATTCGTGTTAATTTTCATAGATCAGTGAGCTTGATCTTTTTAAGGACCCATATTTAATTTTTTAAAAAATTGAACATCTTCCTCTTGTTGTCACTAAATGCATAAGTTAAACACATTTCAATTTTGTGGATTCTAGTGTTATAAAATTTTCTGTATTTCCATTCAAAAATATTTTTTCAATTACATAGTTACTATCAATTTGGCAAATCAATATGACTAAATTTTTACCTAATTGTGCTTTCCAAATTTAATCTCTTTTAACAAACAGATCAAAAAGAAAGTTATTTTGGACACATCAACTACATTTTATTTTTACCAGCTCTGTTATTATAAGCATGTACGTATTCATTATTACTCTATTTTAAACCAGTTACCTGCATGTGGTTTAAGTTTAATGAGGCTGTTTAGAGGAAAAGATATCTGTTAGAATACTTTCATAAATATTTTTACAGAATGAAAAAGAAGCAAAATAAACCACTATATGAAAGGAGGAAATGGGAGATATGTGTAGGGAGCAGAAAAACAAAACCCAGAAAATGTGAGTTATTCAGTGACTAGTCCCTGTTCTGACTGCATTGATGCACTTCCCTGTAGAACCACTAACATTCGCCTGCCAATAGTAGCATGTCTCCTTATTCAGTGGTGGGAGAGCCTATGGGGGTCTGTGGAGTCCACTGTAAATATGGCTAGAGACTCAGGTAACTAGCAGACACTTAACAACAGACCTCACACTGTTCTGCCTGTGCTTTACCTGGAGTTATCTTAGAAAATAAAAAGGGATGAGAAGTATTACTTATAGCAGACAGGCACACGCGCGTGTGGGTGCATATGCGCACGCGCGCGCGCACACACACACACACACACGATTGAAATCTGTTTGCCTAAAACCTTAATCTAGGCCTTTGGACGAATGAATCATATATTTGGCTGATGGGACAGATGAATCCATATGGAATCCAGACAACACACTAACACTGCAGCTCTCCTAAAAGGGCTAGAAAAAGAGAGTTAATAAATTTTGAGTGTTTCACACTTTGGGCCCAATTAAATTTTAGTGTCAGTTAATTAGTGGTTAAACTTATTTCAGTACATTCATCCAGAGAAAGAGCCTTACAGAGAAGGACATGATATTATAACTACCTCTGTTTGAAGAAAATCAAATAATAGTAAAACCCAAAAACATAAATAGGAAATGTTTTTTCTCATGTAGGAAATTTTCTTAAAATGTATTCTTATAAGAAAATGAAATAATTATTTGTTTTACTTCAACTTCACTAATCAAATGAAGTGTGTAGGCTCTTGAA
Source organism: Phocoena sinus (assembly GCF_008692025.1). NCBI lineage: Eukaryota > Metazoa > Chordata > Mammalia > Artiodactyla > Phocoenidae > Phocoena > Phocoena sinus. The sequence goes on along the minus strand of NC_045776.1, from coordinate 10,179,910 downwards.
GCTACATAACTGTAAAAGGACTTGGTATTAATCTGCTTCATTAAAAATTAATGAGGGGTAAATCAACACCTACTTAGCATAATGGAAAATCAGGCTAAATACCGTTGGTAAACATTACTGTTCTCTGTGTGGTGGCTTTGATCCATTAGCAAAAATAACACCGTCACATTTCCAGATGTTGATAAATGCTGCAACTTTGTATGAGGTTAAAGTGAAATTTAAAAACCAGAGCTTTCCCTCTTCTTCAAGTTTTTGCGACTATTTTAGGTGCTTGCAAATATAACAATCAATTATGCTGGTGTTTGAAGCTTTCTAATGTTTCCACTAAGAAAAACGGAGAATTCATCAAATACCGAAGCCTCCTCCACTCTTTCGATCAGATTTACAAGGTTATTTCCTGTAGCACTTTCAGAAAATCAGTACCTGGCCAATGTGATGTCTAGTCTTATTCATTTCTTCTGGTACAAAAAACTGGTTCCACATCCAGCCCCGCCTCACTCTCAAATGAGATCCCGCTGGGTGCTTAACTTCCTCTGTTTTAGAGTTTTCTGTTGCTATAAGGCAAGGCAATAGGAGAGGAATTCCCAACATATAAGGCAGCAATAAGCAGCAATTCATTCTGATCTTGATTCCAACTGGTATTCTTCAGAGAAACAGTATGTTGCAAACAAAAATCTTATGTTCCCTTGTAATATTTTTAACTCTTAGGTATCTTTCATATTCCTAGAGAACAAAAAACAAAACAAAATTCTCGACATTTAAAAAATAACATTTTCTCGCATAATTGTTAAAGACATGATACAACTTTTGCATTTGTAAAAGTGGAACAGAAATACACACTCATCTTCCAGTTAAGCTACTTAATTATGTTTTGTAACTCAGCAATAATTTGAATGGTACAATTACAGATTTCTGCTCATTGTAGTCATAAATTTGCCTGAAGGTTGAAAAGTTGCTCTAGCAATCTCCTTGATTGATAACTGACACTGAGATATTTTTGAAAATTTAACCTGCTTACTTCTTCCTTTCTATCTCAGTAAAATTCAAACTATCCAATTAAATCAACCATCAAGCCAGGGAAAAATGTGACATTTTTCCTCTTTTTCAATAGATACGCTTTGTCATCCAGTTTCCCATGATATGGTATTTTACATAGCTAATTAAATAGACAAAATGGCAATTCAACTTAAAATCTGGGGGATTTAAACATTTACACCGATTTATACTGATGTTATAAAACATCATGTGAATAGAAATCCTGTTAAGATATTTTTATATTGCAAAAGATATGAAAGAAATGTTTTTCATCTTAACAAAGAAATAAAGCCATTTTAAAAAAAATAAATGAAAAATTACAGTGCTTGGGTAAAATGGCTGAATGTTTATAATATGTAAAATGGAGATGAAAGGTATCTTTTAGTATGTAAATATTAAGACAAAAAACTCAAGCTACTGACTTTTCCATTTAAAATTTTCCATTTACCTGATACTGATCATACCAGCTCTCCATGATATGATTGGTAATTCTCACCCTTATATGAAACTGAATAACTTTGCAATTTCCACATCTATATAGAGCCTCCGTATAACCAAATTGGATTTGTTTGTTTGGGATTAATGAAGAAAAATAATTTTGTCCAATCTACAATGCCATAATCAGCAGAAAAGTCATAGAATCTCTTTCTGCTAGGAGTTTTTCATATGACCTTGTTTTGAATTTTCTCCACATATTTTTGATTGTCCCTGACAGGTTTTTTAGGTCTTTGGCTCGTTAGGAAGAGTTGTTAAAAACACCTAATTAAGAAAGAACACATTGTCATAAACCGGGATCCTGTGGTCCCACTGTAATTCTTTCAAGCAGATGTATTCTTTGTTATAGTTTACTTAATGAAAGTCATGAAGAAATTCAGCTGAGGTGAAAATTAAAGATGAATTTCACCCTATGTTAAATATTTGAAATTCTTATGTCTGTTGCTTAGAAATAGCTAAAATATATATTTTGATAGCTAGTGAATAATGAAGACATTTGGAACAAGTATAGTTTTCTTTATGAGAAGAAATTTTGTATAAATTTGTAAAACTATCACTAACAGTGATATGAATTATGCTTAAAATGTTGGGTAAATAACATCTATGTTAACTTTATATTATGGTATCTTCATACATCTAAACAGAGTATAATGAACACCTATATACCATTACTTAGGTTCAAAATTATCAAAACACGGTCAGTCTTGTTTAATCTATATACATATCCACTTCCTGATATTAAAACGAATTTTAAATGTCGTTATCAATTTAACCATTCATTACGCACACACACACACACACACAAACACACTTGGGCACAAATGCTATATGACCTTTTTAAAGATCAAAATTGAATACTAAAAATTAAGAGTAAGTCTTCAATATAATTAAATATCCAACCAATACTCAAATTAAAATTCTTTAAACATCTTTGAGTCAGGATTCAGCTATGTCCACACAATGCAGTTTGTCGAGACATTTGTTAAGTCTCAGTTAATCCACAAGATTCATGACTCTAAATTTAATTTTTCTTTGCATTTATGTCTTGAACAAACAAGGTCATTGATCCTATAGAGTTTCCCACATTATGGATTTTTCTGACTGCATGCCCATAGTGTGTTTTAATATAGTTCTTTATTCCCTTTAAATTAGTAGAGTCTTGATTAGATGCAATTTTAAATATTTGTCAACAATTCTCATAGCTGATGCTGTATCTTTCATATTCCATGATATCTGGAGGCACAAAATACTTAGTTTTGTCACATTTTGTTTCCTGTCCTGAAGTTGTTGGTTTTGTTCCTAAGATTCATTAGGAATTCATTCATTCATCACTGTCATTTGAATCATTTATTATGAATTTCCTAGTCACCCTTTCTTTTAAAGTTTTACCAGTTATTGATGACAATTGTCTAAATCAAATATTTCAGTGACCATGTGATGAAACAGAGCAAAAAAAGAAAAACTCGAAAAAGGAAACTCCTAGAACTGAATGATATAATATCTGAAATCCAAAATTGTTTTATCAAAAGATTGAACATTACAGAAGAAAATGTCATTGGCTTAAAGATTGCTTTATGGAAATGATTCAAATTAAAGTAGAAAGATAACATCGACAGTAGAAAAAATAATTTTTAAAAATAGAGAGAATTTCAATAATTATGGGACAATCTCAAATAGTATAACATATATATAAAACTGGAGTCCCAAAAAGAAAGAAGAGAAAATAATAGTGGCCAATGGTTTTTCAAACGTGCAGAACAATATCCCACCCAAAAAGACACTCAACAAACACTAAGCAAGAATAAAACAGAACAAACAAAAATCATGTTATTGTAAAATTACTAAAAATAAAATATAAAGAGAAAATATTAAACACTAACCAGAGGAAAAAGGGAAATAATAAGAATAGCCATTAAATGTTCATCAGAAATAATGTAAGACTGATGGCAATAGAATGACATGCATAAAGTTCTGAGACAAAAACTTTTAACATGTAATTACATATCCTTCAAAACAAGAGTAATATAAAGCAAATTAGAAGAATTAATCAATAGCACAATTGCACTATAAAAATATTAAGTAGAAACTCTTCAGAATGAAGGACGTATGAACCAACATAAAGTAATGAAATTAGAAGGCAATATTAAATATATAGATAAATATAAAAGGCTTTTTTATTAATATTTTAAAAATACTTTACTATTTATAAATTAATAACAATATTATGGGATATATAACATGCAGAATATAATGGTGCAAATAATGGGATGTGGGAAATTAAACTATCTGGTGGTCCACTTCTTACATTATAGATAAAGTGATATAGCAATTATTCAAGTAGACTGCTGTGAGAAGTGAAGGATGCACATCGAAATCACTAGAGCACTCACTGAAAACAAACAAAAGGCCATATTAAGTGACTAAGAAAGGGAAAAAAGATTCCAAAAATTACCTTCTATTAGTACAATAATAAACAGGAGAATAAGGGGAAAGAAGTAAACTCAAGAGTGTATAGCAAATTTAACCAAATGAATCATTGCATTAAAAAGAGATTAATAAAACACAACAACTAATATGCACTGTTTGTCAGTTTGGGATTTAAAAACTTAACCCAACTATGTACTAAAGAAATCATTTAATTATAAATACACAGACAGGTTGTAAGGACAAGGATGAGAAAAGATATGCCATAAAATAATAATCATAAGTTAGCTGAAATGCTGTATTAATATCTCAGAAACAAGACCTCAAGACAAGAAGTATTACCTGCCATAACAAGTACATTTATAAAGATAAAAAAGTAAATTAAGCAAAAAGGCCTAACAGTCCTATGTGACTGAAGTTAATATCAGAGCTTTAGAATACATGAAATAAATATCAACAGCGCTAAGGAGAAGTAGACAGTTATAATCGTGGAGTAGGTAACACTGGTCTCCTCTATTGAAATGCCAATAGGACAAAAAAAATTCACTGACGTATAAAAAATGTTAAAAGTACCATCAATCAACATAAAATAATTAAGACTATAGATTGCTGCACCAAATGGAATATAGTTTCTTTTCAGGCACTGCTGGTGGGAATGGAACCCGGCACAACAATTGTAGAAAACAGATGCGGAGTTTGTTAAAAACTTAAACATACGCTGACCGTATGATCCAGCCATTCTGTTCTGAGATATTTGCCCCAGAGAAATAAAATTATTTGCCCATACAAAGACGTTTACAAGAATGTTTAAAGCAACTTTATTTATAATAGCCCAAACTGGATACAAATCAAATACCCACCAACAAGTTAATGTATTAACAAAGTGTGGTATGTCCATGTGGTGTAATAATGCTCAGTAGTAAAAAGAAATGAGCTATTGATGCACAAAGTGACATCTCCAATAGTTATGCTGAGTGAAAGAAGCTTGACAAAAAGTAGTTCAGATTGCATGTTTCCATTTATATATAATTCTAGAAAATTCAAAGCTATTACAGTGACAGAAAACACATAAGTTCTTGAGAGAGAATAGAGATGGAGAGGAATAGGAAGAAGGTATTACCAAGGGTCACAAGAGAAAATTTGGGGGTGATGGCTATGTTCATTATCTTGATTGTGATGATGGTCTTACAGAAGTATAAATATGTCCAAAAAATGAAACCAAAATAATCAAGCAAGTCCAAATTGTTAATCTTTCTATGGATTTTCTACCCACCTTGTGATCTGTGGAACAGCAGCATCTTATTAAAAATGCTGAATCTTGAGCTACTCCAGATATACTGACACTGAGTCTGCATTTATCACACTATGTGTGAGATCGTATACACAATGAATTTTAAATAGCATTTGTCTATCAAAAAACTGATATAATTTCTTCATGTCAGTAGTTTGAGAAAAAAAGTGAGGGGTTTTAAAGAAGATAATATACTAGATTAAAAGATGTTTAAGACACAAAACAAGTGTAAAATGGAGATATTATCTAGATCTTGATTTGTATAAGCCTGTTTTTATCTTTACATTTTTATGAATCTGTAATATTTAATATAAGTTGGTTATTAGATGATAAAGAGAAAATATTGTTAATTTTATTAGTTATAAAAGTTTCAAATTAGGGCACCATGTGATACCAGATAAAAATGCTTCAAAGTTGTAAGATGATGCCATATGAGACTATTCTCATAAGTTGATTTTGTAAAATAAGCTTAGGAAAAGAAAAACAACACACAAAATTTATTATGGTAATTAACATGATAGGAGAAAGAGAAACTGGTTTAAAGTTTGAAGTTTAGAAGTATCTGTCACATTTTCCTCCCTCTAAAATAATCTAAAGGTGTCAAATCATAATATTCATTAAACCTGGGTAATTTTTCTACCATATGTTATTTTTTTCAGTTTAAGTGTATGGTTGAAATATTTAAAAATTAAACTATCGCTATTTCATATTCCTATATCATAACAAAACAGATATGAATACCCTTTCATTTGAACCTCAATATAAAAATAGAGGAATGAAACGGTGGCAGTAAGCATGCCCAAATGATGAACTATTGTGACTTCGTTTACACTCTTGCATATTCCAAATATTCTATAATGGTCATACATTTCAGGGGAAGGGAAAAACGTTTCAAATAATAGTCCACTTCTGACTGAAGAGTGTTGACAGCTGTCAGCAGTGCCAGACTGAGAAATATTCAGGGCTGAGTTCAGGCTAATAAGGAAAACTGTTATCAGTTAGTATGTCTGAAATCGGCCCTAGAGAAACTATTCAGAAATTTTAAGTGACCTGCATAGTACCAAATAGAGGTCGGACTGGAAATCTAATTTTAAGGGCATGGAGTGTACAATATACATTGTGCTTTACTGAATGGAAGAAAGAAAATGCATAGATATCTAACACTGTGTATGACATCTTTCGCTGATAGTTCACGTTATTGAAGTTGAATAAAGATCTATAAATTGCATTTTAACATTTGGACCAGTCTTGAAACGAGATATAATAAAATAATTTCTATTATCTCCTTTTGGACCGTCATTTTCTCTCTTACTCTAAAGATTCTTGGGGTCACAAAAAGAAAACAAAGGGAAAGAATAAGTCAGAATGATGGATTTGGTGGCTGTGTGTGGGGAGATAAAAGTTGGAGCTGGGGAGATGTGGATGGGATAAATATAGAAACTTAATCCTATTTGTGATCTCAAAAATCAAGGGAAACTTGGCAGTCTCTTAGAGTGACATTATAAATAAAGGCTTTTACATGGCTTTCTCAGAACTGCTAATAAGAATATAACAAGAAATTAGTGGATATAGCTTGCAGATATAAGTGAGAAGGAAGAAAGACAATTTTTGAACCAAGAATTATAACTAACCTTGTGCTAGTTCTTTATTAATAAATCTAGAATGTTAAAGACCTTTTCTTTGTCCCATTTATAAACTCTCATTAGACTTACATTTTGAGTATTTACTGTGGAATTAAAAGTGTATGCCACACATGAAGCCACATAGTGTCAGAACACCTGTATGAGAATCTCCTAAGCCCTCTTTGAACTTACAGCCTTCCCCATTCACTATGTGTGTAGTGTCCTAAAATATGGAGTCATTCCATTCCTGGTCTGGCTGTTGTGAACTCTGTTCTGGAGTAGTGGGGAGGGCTGTGGATTAATGAGCCCCATATTTGGAGTGCTATGTGTTGACAAGATTGAACCTGACCATGCAAAATATTCTAGAATGAGAAGAGACAGATTCCAGTTGATGAAATACACACTGGCAAAATCTCATTTTTTAAAGTCTCATATTCTACCTTTTATTCCCCTTCCACAAGCTACCAAAATATTATTTATTCTTATAATTTCAAGGCTAAATCTTGGTATGCTTCTGAGCTGAAGATTGGCCTAAACTACTTTTGGACTATATTCCTCACTACATGTTGCCAATGCAATTAATATGTAAAGAACTTAATTATGTCTTTACTCTTTTTGTAATCTAATTTTAATTTAGCCATTGCATGTCCATAGTCTATTTCTCACACTTATTTTCTTGTGTGACTGCTGTGAAAATACTTTCTTTTTTTGAAATCTTTTAATGTTCTTGTGAAAGTATATAACATGGACAAACAAAACAGTGCTTTATTTCTAACACCTAAAAAGGTATTCTAATATACTATTTCTGGAGGTAAACCCATATGTATTTGTCTATATTTTTCTATCATTGTATAATTTTAAAACGCTGGAAAAATCACTGAATACCCTATATATCATTTGGAGAAGATATACAAAATTGCTCTCAGAGTTGACAAAGAAACAATTGAATAAAAACAAATTTCAAAATTCATGTTAACATAATGTTATTCAGCTATTATGTTGCTGTAAATGTTGTGCTGTAAAGTCATTTAATGAAACAGAAATATGCTGCTACACTTTGTTAGGTGAAAGAAAGAAATTAAATACACAGAAAATGATTCCATTAATTTGACAATAAATGTAGACAAATTCAAAGAAGAAAGCCTGGAAGACTATGCCCTCAAATGCAGATAGAAATCATCTGTGAATTGAGGAATTATAAATGGAGTAAAATTAATATGTATTTCTATTTTTTAGTTTTAATATTTATTTCATTAATACATATATACACAGAGCTTTATAATGAATTATATAACTATTTTACATAGATTAAGGTTATGTAGCACCATAATGAAGATCAAGAGTTTACTATTTACTAACTGAAGTTATTCTCCCAAATATGTTGAAATGAAATGTTCTAAAGGCTGCTTGATGGAGTGAAGAGCGCCACCTGTGGGACAAGGATGACTATTACTAGACCAGCCCTACCAGCCAATAGCTGTGTGACTTTGGCCAACTGGCTTAACCTCTGGGTGCCTCAGTTTTGTCACATGAAAAACGAGGATGATAATAGGGCCTATCCCTTTAGGTTGTTATCTTGATTATATGAGTTGATGTACCCAGAATATTATCTGACACATTGTATGTGCTATGTATTCTATTTATTTATTTTTAAAAATGTTTTCCATGACATTAAAATTTTATTTTTTTAACTTTTTATTTATATTGGAGTATAGTTGATTAACACTGTTGTGATAATTTCAGGTGTACAGCAAAGTGATTCAGTTATACATATATACATATATATATATTTCAAATTATTTTCCCATTTAGGTTGCTACATAATATTGAGCAGAGTTCCCTGTGCTATATGTGTTATGTAAGTATTTTAAACTAGCTCTATAAGAATAGCTACCTATACATGGGTAATAAAGATCTAACGATTTCTTTATTTCTAAACTTTGAAGTAGTCAGCTATTGTGATTTCTGCAAACTTCATGCACATATAAAAATTTTATGTATGACTATTGCAAACATAGTGTAGGATTCATTGTCCCTAATGTGTATGCTCTGCATGTATTTTCAAAGGATTTGAATGTCATTATATTTTTTCCAAGCATGCTAAGTGACTATGACAAATAAACATTGTCATGCTTGAAGAAATACGTGATATAGCATGGACATATATAGGCTGAAAATGATCCCAGTGTGACTCAAAACAATTATGTTTTCAAAGAAGACTAATTATGACTTAAGGGATGAAAAATATTATAATCTATGCACTTACACAGTTTGTAACTGAATTTAATTAGAAATTGTCTTTTCTATGACCTCTTCTTGGTTACATAAAGATAATTATTCCATCTGTGAAAACTTATAAAAATACAATGTATTCTGAAAGGCTTGTGGAAGGCTGAAACTAAGCTCAACTAAGCCAGCTTCTCATAGAGAAAAGCAGATGGCAATTAATATAATGTCTCTGTCTTCAGAAAACCATTGAATAGGCTTGGCAAAATAACATATCAAAAGACACATTTTGCAATGATCAGGAAGTTCCAAAGCTCAAAAAAATCTGAAAATCATGGTTTCTAAAATACTACTTCAAAAATAAGATAAAATGTTTCTCTTTATCAGTTTAAAGAAGCATGTCTAACTTCTTATACTGGGATCTAAATGTTTGAAAAAAGTAAATTTTATAAAACCTCAGTGTGAAACTAATAGAAAAATGAGGCTCTTGGGGCTGTGAGTGGTAATATTACCACAGAAGAAGTAGTTAGAGATTATTTTCCTTTTTCTATTTTAATTTGACTGATTATTTGTGAAAGAAAAGAAAATGAATGCCTCTGAACAGTCCCCCTTATTCCATAAGCATCTTTATAATTCTTTATAGAGTAGTAACATAGGTGGTTGGGGGAAGGTTATGGACTGCACCTTGAAGTTTACTTTTTTTATGTTGTATACCCTGCCTCAACATTCATTTCAAAAAAGATACTCTATATTTGTGTGAATCTATTTAAAACCTTATCTAACTTACTTAAATGCAGAAGCAAGGATATTAATAATAGAAAAATGTTAAGTTCTTGAACAGTTCTAGCTGAACTATCTTGGGGACTCTGTATCGCTTACATTTCCCATCTCAATGTCTACCTTCATATTTCATTTATATTTATTTTTATTTTAAACATTAGTTAATATGATGTTAGTTTTCAATGAAATAATTTGAATTTTCTAATCAGTGCTAAAAAAGCATCTGCAATTCCAGGACTTTGAAATGGTTGTTCTGTTTCTCCCAACTATTTTAACAGTTTATTGCCCACTTGAAGGTTCCAGTGCATCCCAGCACTCAGACTAATCACGGTGCCCAGAAAGGGATAGTATGAGTAACAGCAGCAATGAACAATATGGAAACAGAATTGACAAAACTTGATGGCTAATTGGATTTCAAGAGAGATTTCCTGTGTAGTGGATGTCAAAGGTAGGTTTGGAAATACTGAGGTTGAGATACCTGCAAAAATTACAGGCGAAGATTCCAAGTGGGCACTTGGTGATTCCAGACTCAGCAAAACCTGTAATTGTTATCATGGTATCTTCCCTTCCACCCAACTGCTCTAAGAAAAGCCTAGCTTTAATTCTGTAGGATTTCATTAACTATCTCTAACTTCTGGATAATTAGTAAGCTGAAATGACTGTGACTGGGATATGACATAAGAGAGTAAAAAAGGAACTAAAATCTTTTGACCACTGTGGTAGACATATCATGGTTTACCAATAACCCTACTACAATTGGGAAGGGTTATGAGATTAATTTCTTTAATGAAATATAAGTAAAAGTTATATGCCTATTTTTTCAGACCAGAAGCAGTAAAAGACCTGTGAATAATTCTTTTACCTTTCTATTTTTAGGCAACTAGATGCTGTAGTTATGAGATGGTGGAGTCTCAGTCAAGCTTGAGTCACTGAGGGACTGCATCCCCATTGACTCTTAAGTATTTGTGGTATGAGATTGCTGAGAATTTGGTTCATAGATTAGCACCCTGATAAAATCACCAAATTTATTCTTGACTCTATAGTATGTCATCCATATATTTTCCTGTTAAGCTTCCTTGTAATTCAAGGAGATACTAATTATTAACTTCCATTTAAAAAAAGAAGAAAGATCAAAGTGAGCTTACATAAACTAATGAGAGAAAGGGGATCACAAAGCCCAGCTATAGATAATAGCTGAAATAAAGACTTGTCAGAGTAATAGAAGAGATAAAAATGCCTAACCTGAAAGAATACAAGAAGTCGAATAGGGTCAGAGTTGGGGAGAAATATGATGTGCCCAAGGACAAGTACATTTGCATATTAATTTCAAAAACATTATTTCAAACAGCTGCCCAAGTTAAGTATTTTCAAGTTAAGATATGAAGCATGGTTTAATAGGCTACAAATCTCTGTAGCTTGTATAATTCAGTTAACTTTTTCTTGTGTATATGTCAACTCTAGGTTTCTCTAGTTCAATTCAGTCCTGATTTTTCTGGGATATTTTCTCCACAATATTAGGTACTGAATTATTTCTTCTGCCATTTTTGCAGTATTTTTTAAAGCAAATGGTTAAAATCTTTTATCTTGAGTTTTATTTTTCTTTGTGATTTCCCCATTTGTTGGGTACATTCAATTTTGGATACATTTCTCAAGCATTTAATACCAGGATATTTTACATGCATGTCAATAATCTATGAAATACTAAAATCAGTTTTGGATACGACACTAAAAATAAAAACTTGAAAGAAATCTTCATTTCATCAGAGTTATAACAAACAACTTTTATTTATTTATTTTTAAAATTATAATAGAGATTTATTTAAAGTAATACATTTACAGCCCAGATAGTTCTACATTGTACATTTCAGGTTTAACCAACTTCACAAAAATACTTTAGGATAGCTGCATCCAGATTTAGACTACATGATTATTTTTTGGCCCATTCTTCTCTCTCTTTTCTTTCCCGAATAACCTCTTTCAGATGTGGTTCAAGGTAGAATTTATCCTCCTCATATTTTGTCCACTGCTCTTTAGGCAAGATCTGCTGCCTCATGGTCACGTCCAGGGCTCTCTTAATGCGAAACACCCTGTCATTATAAAGGTTCTCAGGAAGCCTTCTTATGGCTTCTTTTACATCGTAATTCTCATATACTGTATCATCTCGCATTAAGCCCAGTATATTGAACCCGGCAGCATTGTAATACCATTTTCGAATACCCTCCAGCCATTTGCTTGATGCTGCAACGGCTGGCCCACCCACCATTTTAACCCGAGACAGAAGCGTTGCCTGCTGGGTAAGTCATAGAGGTCACACAAGGCACAGTGCGCAGGTGTGTTACGTCAACGTCGCGAGGAGGGGCGGGGGTTGGAGAGAGAGAAAGAGAGAGAGAGAGAGAGAGAGAGAGGGGGGGTGCACGTGCAGGCGCAGTTCTGGCGGCCGGCATGAACAACTTTTAAAATTAAGGTTAGCTGGGATAATGAATTTCCTGGAAAATAACCGATTTTGATCCTTTTTTCCGCCCAAGGTGCATAACCTATTTCTTTTCTTTCTCAGGTAATTAGTTAAGGTATTAATTTTTTTGTTTGGAGTTATGCTTGAATATAGATAGATACACCTTCAATCTGGTAGCATTCCCATGACTTGAGGTGGCAAGCATAAAATATTTTCATGTTAGCTGCTTTTAGTCTGTGGTGTTATTTAACATTTAAAACAATAGCACTTAATAGTTCGAAAAAAGAAAAGTAAATGTTAAATTTTTACTGTAAATAAAGAAATGCTTTACTATTTTTTTATCCAAATTATTTTATTTATTTTTTAACATCTTTATTGGAGTATAATAGCTTTACAATGGTGTGTTGGTTTCTGCTTTATAACAAAGTGAATCAGTTATACATATACATACGTTCCCATATCTCTTCCCTCTCGCGTCTCCCGCCCTCCCACCCTCCCTATACCACCCCTCTAGGTGGTCACAAACCACCGAGCTGATCTCTGTGTGCTATGCGGCTGCTTCCCACTAGCTATCTATTTTACGTTTGGTAGTGTATATATGTCCAAGCCACTCTCTCACTTTGTCACAGCTTACCCTTTCCCCTCCCCATATCCTCAAGTCCATTCTCTAGTAGTCCTGTGTCTTTATTCCCGTCTTACCCCTAGGTTCATGACATTTTATTTTGCTTAGATTTCATATATATGTGTTAGCATACGGTATTTGTCTTTCTCTTTCTGATTTACTTCACTCTGTATGACAGACTCTAGATCTATCCACCTCACTACAAATAACTCAATTTCGTTTCTTTATATGGCTGAGTAATACTCCATTGTATATATGTGCCACATCTTCTTTATCCATTCATCCGATGATGGACACTTAGGTTGTTTCCATCTTCGGGCTATTGTAAGTAGAGCTGCAATGAACATTTTGGTACATGAATCTTTTTGAATTACGGTTTTCTCAGGGTATATGCCCAGTAGTGGGATTGCTGGGTCATATGGTAGTTCTATTTGTAGTTTTTTAAGGAACCTCCATACTGTTCTCCACAGTGGCTGTATCAATTTACATTCTCACCAGCAGTGCAAGAGTGTTCCCTTTTCTCCACACCCTCTCCAGCATTTATTATTTCTAGATTTTTTGATGATGGCCACTCTGACTGGTGTGAGATGATATCTCATTGTAGTTTTGATTTGCATTTCTCTAATGATTAATGATGTTGAGCATTCTTTCATATGTTTGTTGGCAATCTGTATATCTTCTTTGGAGAAATGTCTATTTAGGTCTTCTGCCCATTTTTGGATGGGGTTGTTTGATTTTTTGTTATTGAGCTGCATGAGCAGCACGTAAATTTTGGAGATTAATCCTTTGTCAGTTGCTTCATTTGCAAATATTTTCTCCCATTCTGAGGGTTGTCTTTTGGTCTTGTTTATGGTTTCCTTTGCTGTGCAAAAGCTTTGAAGCTTCATTAGGTCCCATTTGTTTATTTTTGTTTTTATTTCCATTTCCCTAGGACGTAGGTCAAAAAGGATCTTGCTGTGATTTATGTCAAAGTGTTCTGCCTATGTTTTCCTCTAAGAGTTTGATAGTTTCTGGCCTTACATTTAGGTCTTTAATCCATTTTGAGCTTATTTTTGTGTATGGTGTTAGGGAGTGTTCTAATCTCATACTTTTACATGTACTTGTCCAGTTTTCCCAGTACCACTTATTGAAGAGGCTGTCTTTTCTTCACTGTGTATTCTTGCCTCCTTTATCAAAGATAAGGTGACCATATGTGCGTGAGTTTACCTCTGGGCTTTCTATCCTGTTCCACTGATCTATATTTCTGTTTTTGTGCCAGTACCATACTGTCTTGATTACCGTAGCTTTGTAGTATAGTCTGAAGTCAGGGAGCCTGATTCCTCCAGCTCCGTTTTTCTTTCTCAAGATTGCTTTGGCTATTCGGGGTCTTTTGTGTTTCCATACAACTTGTGAAATTTTTGGTTCTAATCCTGTGAAAAATGCCAGTGGTAGTTTGATAGGGATTGCATTGAATCTGTACATTGCTTTGGGTAGTAGAGTCATTTTCACAATGTTGATTCTTCCAATCCAAGAACATGGTATATCTCTCCATCTATTTGTATCATCTTGAATTTCTTTCATCAGTTTCTTATAATTTTCTGCATAAAGGTCTTTTGTCTCCTTAGGTAGGTTTATTCCTAGATATCTTATTCTTTTTGTTGCAATGGTAAATGGGAGTGTTTTCTTGATTTCACTTTCAGATTTTTCATCATTAGTGTATAGGAATACCAGAGATTTCTGTGCATTAATTTTGTATCCTGCTACTTTACCAAATTCATTGATTAGGTCTAGTAGTTTTCTGGTAGCATCCGTAGGATTCTCTATGTATAGTATCATGTCATCTGCAAACAGTGACAGCTTTACTTCTTCTTTTCTGATTTGGATTCCTTTTATTTCCTTTTCTTCTCTGATTGCTGTGGCTAAAACTTCCAAAACTATGTTGAATAAGAGTGGTGAGAGTGGGCAACCTTGTCTTGTTCTTGATCTTAGTGGAAATGCTTTCAATTTTTCACCATTGAGGATGATGTTGGCTGTGTGTTTGTCATATATGGCCTTTATTATGTTGAGGAAAGTTCCCTCTATACCTACTTTCTGGAGGGTTTTTATCATAAATGGGTGTTGAATTTTGTCAAAAGCTTTCTCTGCATGTATTGAGATGATCATATGGTTTTTCTCCTTCAATTTGTTAATATGGTATATCTCATTGATTGATTTGCATATATTGAAGAATCCTTGCATCCCTGAATAAACCCCAGTTGGTCATGGTGTATGATTCTTTTAATGTGCTGTTGGATTCTGTTTGCTAGTATTTTGTTGAGGATTTCTGCATCTATGTTTATCAGTGATACTGGCCTATAGTTTTCTTTCTTTGTGACACCTTTGTCTGGTTTTGGTATCAGGGTGACAGTGGCCTCGTAGAATGAATTTGGGAATGTTCCTCCCCTGCTATATTTTGGAAGAGTTTGAAAAGGATATGTGTTAGCCCTTCTCTAAATGTTTGATAGAATTTGCCTGTGAAGCCATCTGGTCCTGGGCTTTTGTTTGTTGGAAGATTTTTAATCACAGTTTCAATTTCAGTGCTTGTGATTGGTCTGTTCATATTTTCTATTTCTTCCTGATTCAGTCTTGGCAGGTTGTGCATTTCTAAGAATTTGTCCATTTCTTCCAGGTTGTCCATTATATTGGCATAGAGTTGCTTGTAGTAATCTCTCATGATCTTTTGTATTTCTCCAGTGTCAGTAGTTGCTTCTCCTTTTTCATTTATCATTCTATTGATTTGAGTCTTCTCCCTTTTTTTTCTTGATGTGTCTGGCTAATGGTTTATCCATTTTGTTTATGTTCTCAAAGAACCAGCTTTTAGTTTTATTGATCTTTGTTATCGTTTCCTTCATTTCTTTTTCATTTATTTCTGATCTGATCTTTATGATTTCTTTCCTTCTGCTAACTTTGGGGTTTTTTTGTTCTTCTTTCTCTAATTGCTTTAGGTGCAAGGTTAGGTTGTTTATTTGAGTTGTTTCCTGTTTCTTAAGGTAGGATTGTATTGCTCTAAAATTCCCTCTTAGAACTGCTTTTGCTGCATCCCATAGGTTTTGGGTCATCGTGTCTCCACTGTCATTTGTTTCTAGGTATTTTTTGATTTCCTCTTTGATTTCTTCAGTGATCACTTATTATTAAGTAGTGTATTGTTTAGCCTCCATGTGTTTGTATTTTTTACAGATCTTTTCCTGTAATTGATATCTAGTCTCATGGTGTTGTGGTCAGAAAAGATACTTGATAAAATTCAATTTTCTTAAATTTACCAAGGGTTGATTTGTGACCCAAGATATGATCTACCCTGGAGAATGTTCCATGAGCACTTGAGAAAAATGTGTGTTCTGTTGTTTTTGGATGGAATGTCTTATAAATATCAATTAAGTCCATCTTCTTTAATCTATCATTTAAAGCTTGTGTTTCCTTATTTATTTTCATTTTGGATGATCTGTCCATTGGTGAAAGTGGGGTGTTAAAGTCCCCTACTATGAATGTGCTACCCTTTTTTTTTTTTTTTGCTTTACACGGGCCACTCACACTTGTGGCCTCTCCCGTTGTGGAACACAGGCTCTGGATGCGCAGGATCAGTGGCCATGGCTCATGGGCCCAGCCACTCCGCGGCATGTGGGATCTTCCCAGACTGGGGCACGAACCCGTGTCCCCTGCATAGGCAGGTGGACTCTCAACCACTGCGCCACCAGGGAAGCCCTGTGTTACCCTTTTTTGGTCTATTTCCCCTTTTATGGCTGTTAGTATTTGCCATATATATATATATATATATATGTATATAAATATTTTTTTGCAGTGTGCAGGCCTCTCACTGTTGTGGCCTCTCCCGTTGTGGAGCACAGGCTCTGGACGTGCAGGCTCAGTCGCCATGGCTCACAGGCCCAGCCGCTCCGCGGCACGTGGGATCCTTCTGGACCGGGGCAGGAATCTGTGTCCCCGGCATCGGCAGGCGTGCTCTCAACCACTGCACCACCAGGGAAGCCCCTGCCTTATATATTGAGGTGCTCCTATGTTGGGTGCATAAATATTTACAATTGTTATATCTTCTTCTTGGATCGATCCCTTGATCATTATGTAGTGTCCTTCTTTGTCTCTTGTAATAGTCTATTTTAAAGTCTATTTCATCTGATATAAGAATTGCTATTCCAGCTTCCTTTTGATTTCCATTTACATGGAATATCTTTTTCCATCCCGTCACTTCAGTCTGTACGTGTCCCTAGGTCTGAAGTGGGTGTCTTGTGCACAGCATATATATGGGTCTTGTTTTTGTATCCATTCAGCCAGTCTGTGTCTTTTATGGGAGCATTTAATCCATTTACATTTAAGGTAGTTTTTGATATGTATGTTCCTATTCCCATTTTCTTAATTGTTTTGGGTTCGTTATTGTAGGTCTTTTCCTTCTCTTGTGTTTCTTGCCTAGAGAAGTTCCTTTAGCACTTGTTGTAAAGCTGGTTTGGTGGTGCTGAACTCTCTCAGCTTTTGCTTGTCTGTAAAGGTTTTAATTTATCCATCAAATCTGAATGAGATCCTGCTGGGTAGAATAATCTTGGTTGTAGGTTTTCTCCTTCATCACTTTAAATATGTTCTGTCAGTGCCTTCTAGCTTGCAGAGTTTCTGCTGAAAGATCAACTGTTAACCTTATGGGGATTCCCTTGTGTGTTATTTGCTGTTTTTCCCTTGCTGCTTTTAATATGCTTTCTTTGTATTTAACTTTTGATAGTTTGAGTAATATGTGTCTTGGCGTATTTCTCCTTGGATTTATCCTGTATGGGACTCTCTATGCTTCCCGGACTTGATTAACTATTTCCTTTCCCATATTAGGAAAGTTTTCAACTATACTCTCTTCAAATATTTTCTCAGTCCCTTTCTTTTTCTCTTCTTCTTCTTCTGGGACCCCTATAATTCTAATGTTGGTGTGTTTAATGTCTCAGAGGTCTCTGAGACTGTCCTCAGTTCTTTTCATTCTTTTTTCTTTATTCTGCCCTGCAGTAGTTATTTCCACTATTTTATCTTCCAGGTCACTTATCTGTTCTTCTGCCTTAGTTATTC
Source organism: Phocoena sinus (assembly GCF_008692025.1). Taxonomy (NCBI): domain Eukaryota; kingdom Metazoa; phylum Chordata; class Mammalia; order Artiodactyla; family Phocoenidae; genus Phocoena; species Phocoena sinus. Next base: position 10,161,896 of record NC_045776.1, on the reverse strand, counting down.
TGCTATTGATCCTTTCTAGAGTATTTTTAATTTCATTTATTGTGTTGCTTATAGTTGCTTGTTTCCTCTTTAGTTCTTCTAGGTCCTTGTTAAATGTTTCTTGCATTTTGTCTATTCTATTTCCAAGCTTTTGGATCATCTTTACTATCATTATTCTGAATTCTTTGCAGCTCGCAGGTTCTAGAACGCAGGCTCAGTAGTTGTGGCGCAAGGGCGTAGTTGCTCCACAGCATGTGGAATCTTCCCAGACCAGGCCTTGAGCCTGTGTCCCCTGCTTTGGCAGGTGGATTCTTAACCACTGCACAAGCAGGGAAGTCCCAACCTCATTTATTTTTGCTAAATTTTAATTGCTTGTCTTTTTATAACTTATTTTTAAGCATTATTTACAGAAGCTAAAAAAAATTTAAAAATTGCTGGTTAGGGACAGACATTTAAAAGTTCTTCCAATTTAGGGATGTTTTTCACTTTCTTTATGGTGCTTTTTCTCATGCAGAAAATTTTTGAATTTTTACAAGAGTCTAAATTATCAGGTTTTTCCTTATCAGTTGCCATTTCTATGCTATTTTAAAGAAATCCTTTCCTACTCAAACATTTTCTACTCTATGTTTCTGAAAATATTTCCTGTTTTGTGTCTCACACTTAGTACTTTTCATTAATTCACATGAAAATTTTTATTTTTGTTTTATTTGAGTTAAGGAATCAACTTTATCTTTGATCATATAAATGGTAATTCTCAGAACATTATTTTGGATAACCCATAATTACCTAATAAATTTATAATGTCACATTTGTTATGGACTAAGTTAAAGGCTCTCTTTTTTTTGTAGACTAATGACACTTTTAAATATTATATTTATATGTATTACTATATTATATCTATCTAGATCTACTGGTACTAATTTTTTTTTCTTCAAATGGTTCTTTAGCATTTTGTATACACTTTAAAATTAGCTTCTAAAGTTATATGAAAAAATCTGAATATGTGGTTGAAATTTTCTTGATTTTATAGATTCATTAAGGAAAAGTTCGTCTCTATCTTTAATATGTTGAATATTTTCTCCATTTTTAAGCATGTCATCATTTATTCAGGTTTTTAAAATATATTTCAATATGGTTTTTCTTTTATATTTTTCCATTAAGACTTTGACCATTTATATGATAGTCATTCCTTAATACTTTAGAGTTTCTTTTGCCATTTAGGTTACACCAATTTAACAATTAACCTTTTTTGCCTGATGATAATATTTTTCTTCTTTTGAATCTAGCATATTTTTTGAACTCCCCTATTAGTTTTAATTGTTCTTTTATTCTGTATGAGTAATAGTAATTCTATTTCTTCCTTTCTAACCACACTTCCTCTGAGCACTAACCCAACTCCTAAATCATAACCTCCTAATGATTACCTTACTGATGGATTCAATTCAGCTTATTTGGTTCAAAAAGAATGAGTAGAATTATTATGAATGGACACTTGTATGTTCAGTCCTATAGATTTCCACTTCCAATCTCAATCCCAGAGCCTGTAACCACAGGCTTAAGTTGAGTGCAGGAGAGGAAAATTTAAAAAATTAGGGCCACACAGGATGCAATGGGCAGCAAATGCTCACCTATTTCAACAATGCTAAATAACAAATAATTTAAAAGTATGTAACATGCATGCGTACACACAGACACAAAATTCTCACTTTTTTCCCTGTCTTCACATGGGAAAGCTGTTAGTGTTTAAACATTAAGTGGCTATATGTTGTCGAGTTTGTTGTATATATCTTAGTAGGCTAAATAAGTTACTTTCCATTTCTACTTTTCAAAGAAATTTTGTTATGAATGTGCATCTTTTTAAAATTGAGATTATGAATTGAGATTAACACATGGTTTCTTTCTTTTAGTCTGATCTGATAATTCACAGAACAAATAGATTCAGTAATATTGAGGCACTCTTGTATCGCTTATACAAACAACTTTGTATATATATGTGTATATTTACAATATATATAGAAAGCAATATGTAATGTAAATATGTATTATATAAAATATTATACATGACAATATGATGTAGTGTAAGTAGTATAAATATTTTATATAGAATATACATTAAAAGATATATAGGATATATAGCATATGATATTTTCCAGGTAATATCATATGCAAAATTATTCCATTTCTTCTCTAGACAGTCCTGGTTTGGTATTGGAATATCTTATCTATATAAATTGAGGAACTCTTATGATTTGGATGACTATCTTAGGTTGTTTGAGAGTGGACTTGTTAATTGGTCCCAAGTAGACACTCTCTTTACAATTCATTGGATTTAATTGATTTTTCATTTTTATGACTAGAACTAATCAAAGTTGCATTACGCACACACACACACAAATTGTATCTAAACAAATAGAATGTTGTGTTTATTGCCAGGCTCCAGCTCTGTGTGTGTGTGTGTGTGTGTGTGTGTGTGTGTGTGTGTCTGCATGTGTGTATGGAATTTATAAAGGGTGAAAACTAAAGTGTAATTCATGCAGATAAACCACTGAAATATTGATTAGAAAATATAACATATATTCCAGGTTTCCTTTATTATCTAATCCTAATGAATTCACAGCTTTCAGATAGTGTATAACTAACAAAGAATGATTTTCAATGCTAAGAAAAACTAAAAGACAAATTTAGAAAAGTAAAAATTTTAAACAATTGATGAATAAGGTACACTTTTGAAGATTTCATGAACCATGAAATAAATCATAGCAGTTTTACAAAACCATCAGTTAACATATATTTTGAATCAAAAATTCTACCATCTTAGAATGATACAAAGTTATTGTTTTAGGCATTTTTCACCTAAAACATTGTTTTGCATGATTATAAAACATTATCAGTTAATTATTTTCATCACATAAATAATATCTGTTGAATTGAACATACATGTCACTATAAAGACAAGACAAAGGAAAAAAATATTTTTCTTCTTACGAACAATATATTCTACTCTCCGAAGAATTTGTTACAGTTATTTATTTTGTCCTCAATTTCCATTATAAAGATATTAGTTTGGTTTTCACTTGTTGAAAATCTTTTTAGTCACTTCTTATTATAGTATTGTAAATAAAGACACAGTTGTACTCTATTTGACAATTTTTGCTGATGTTGTATTAGTAGCTCAATAAAGCCTAGTCAAATATATCCAAAAAATGTTCCTTTCTCCAATTATCAATTGTTTTCAGTATACCTTTACATCTACAATATCTATAAATTTATTCTACCATCAAAAGCAATACTTCGTAAGCACCACTTCTAAATGGTATGGAAAATATGATTCTGTTATTGAAAAAGGCATAATATAAACATGATTTTTTTAAAGGCCCAAATCATAATGATGAAAAAAAACAGTTTAAAGTCATATACCCTGTATTTTGCTTGTGTGAGTGTGTCTGTGTGTGTCTGTGTGTGTATAGGATCAATGCAAAATTTTAAAATTCATAAAATAGTATCACAGAATCATATAGTATCAGATTCAGAGGAACTGGGTGAAATATTAAAAGCATTTCAGCAAAAACACTTTTTTGACAATAGTAGTAATAATTATTAGTTTAAACTCTGAACACGTGACAATACTGTTATTATTTTATGTTGGAGCTGATTACGTTTTTTCTACTTTAAAATTTTTACTATGCATGAAGGGAATCCCTTGATCCTTAAATGTATAAAGTAAACAGTAACTTGTTAGTTCCATCCATCTATTTGTGGGAAATGATTTACACATCTTATTCCACTCTGGATAAAATGTAGATTTTCCACTCCATAGCTTCTGATTCACCAGTTAGGTATTTTTAACAAGCACTATAGGTGATTCTAAGGCAAATAGTCTGAGGACACTACCATCATCATCATCATCATCATCATCATCACCATCATCATCATCTTGTCTAACAAGTATTGAGGGCTTACTCCATGATTATAACTATACAAAGAGTATGCCATTCTTTAATTAATTTGTCTTACAACAATTCTATGGTATATTTTCTTTTAATGTTGCTATTTTATAAATGCAGACAATGAACATATGTAGGTTAACTAGCTTTGCTTAGCCATGTAATAATTGGTGGGATTGGAGTTAAATCCAGAGAGCTGGATTTCTTTCTGTTTTTTTTCTTTCTGATTTCTGTTTCTTTCTGAGTGGGTACATTTAACCAATGTGGTTGCAGGATTCTGGAATATGGATGCTATTTTGGAAATGAAATATGTGTGCAGATATTGGCCAAGGTTTATTTTTAGAGCAGTGGTTTCTGAACTTTCATATTTTATACTCCTATCAGAAAAAAAATGCTGAAGGTGTACTGCAATATTTGTTGTATATTTATATACTAATCATTTACTTCTACAACTTTTACCACTATATAGGTATTTTATAAATCACACTGAAAATTGAAATGCAAAAGAATGAGATAAAACATCAATACAAATAGAATTTCTTATATTTTCCCACAGCTCAGCTGACGGTCTTATGTATGCCCTATGTTACATAAACACCTATTTGGAGACTGTTCTGCAAGGTAGAGGAGCACCAAATGGCCATGTTGGATGTTCCAAATCCACATCCCCCACTTTATCCTGCTTCCCTTCTCTTCAAGAGAATAGTCTGCTCTGGTTCTCAGACTGACTTTTACCGTAAAGCCCTGATCATGTAGTAGTAACTTTCTGGTTGCCAAATTATATCTAGAATGGATGGTTATTATAAATAATAAAGGTTGAGAATACATAAGAGTAGATAAAGGTATGACATGAAGTAAAGAATTAAATCAAATAAACCATATAATATCCATCTGGTTCTTTTTCTTAACTATATTACTTATTTAAGTCTTCATTTAATATTAAATTAATGCTAACTATTAAGGAAAATCTGTATAAAATGTAAAGATTTGTACATATGTAGATACAAGAGTTGCATGGTACTAATCAGGATGCTTAAACACTCTCAGATTGAGTTTCTCCAATTGTAAAATGAGATAACATACCTGACTTCTATGTATGTTGTGATGTCATTTAAAAAGAACTGGAACTGCACCTGGAACATATTAAATATGCAATAAAAGTAGTTATTATTATGCCATAACCATGGCATTTATTTAAATGTTTATAATCACAGATTTCTTCGTAACCCTCTAATTAATCCATCCTTAGGGTGCATAAGAGAATCACTAGTAAGTCCCCATTACCACAGGAATAAAAAATCAAAGGAGTAACTGTCAACATTAATGTTGTTTAAATCATAGAGGAAAGAACTCCTTTCAAGACAGGGCAACAAAAAATAGGAAATATTTGCTGCAGACTGTATACAAATGATTTCAGGTTTATACACCCAAAGCTAACGTATGCAGTTTCTATTATGTGAAAAGTCAGGTTTTGAAGTAGAAACGTAGTATAAATAGTAACAAGACCTAAGACACTTTAGAGATAGAATCAGAAGGCTAAAACCATCACCTTATAGTGCCATTGTCACATCTAAATATAGATTTAAAAAGTTGATTCCATGAACTTGTAAACTGAAATCTATCTACTTGCCTATCAACTTTCTTTAATAAAGAAACATATATCCTCAAGTACAAAGCTGTAATGATAGTTGGGGATATCTAAATCAATCACCTGAGTCATTGCCAAAAAAATCTAGTGAAATCCAATTTCATGACTAGTTTTTTAAAAGGTGGAGGGTGGTTAAAAGATAAATTTGAGAAAATCTCTTAGGAAGTAGAATAACAAGGCATAGATCTAGAAACTTGGATAGAAAAGATCAGGAAATTAGAGGGTTAATTCAAAAGGCACAGCATCCACAAGTAAATCTCAAAGAAAATGGAGGGGAAATACTATTACAGGATAAATGTCCATTTACTGTCTTCATGGTCTCTCATTCAGTCTACAGAAAAATGCAGTCTGTTTTTTTCCGCCAATACTACTGTACAATGCAACAATCCATTGAGGTCAAAAGGGATCCCCTGTATTTCTTTCTATAAATTTAATAAATACTTTTATTTTTTTTTAAATTAACTTCACAGTGGCATGGCACATTGTTGCCTGCACCATAACCACATATCCTTTTCAAAAATCTCCCTTTTTTGGTTTGCAAAACTCCATACACGTTTGTGGTTCTCTTTTGTCTGAGGAATCTCTATTTCATTTTACTGTCCTATTTCTTAAATTATGGAGTTGCATTCTTAAGGAATTTTTTGTTCATTCGATTCATGTTTATCTCCTGGGTTTACAGCTTCAATTAATATTTATATCCTGAAGCATCACAAAGCAATCTCAATAGTCCATATATATCACTTTCCTGATCTACAAACCTATTTTCCAAGAGGCATTTCAATGTCCATGTCTCACACAGAAATAATTATCTTTTATCCCCCATTCCACATCATCACTATGTTGTTTCTTTCACTGAATGAAACCAGGTTCCACTCAGAAACTCTCAGTTGAATAAAACTTCCCCTTTAATATTTTCTTCACTTTACCTCTCATATATATTCAGGCTTCGTCTATGGTCAATTCTACCTCTTAAGTCTTTCAAAGATATGCACTAATCTCCTACAACCTCTAAATTCCTAAACCACAATTTCTTGTTATTAGTTGCTTCTCACACCAGCAAAATAACTTGGAATGATATTTTGAAATTAGAAAATATCTTTCAGGAGTGTTAAAGATTTCAGACCATTTAATCTACAAAACTCAGGTCTGAAACTCTATCCTACAGAAAGAAACTGACATTTAGAAAATTCTGGTGCAGTGCATTTGTTTATTGTGTGAAGAATTTGGAAACCTAATTGTTGAAGCTAGTTGAGTAATTTTTGACATCTACACTCAGTCAAATGTTTAAAGAGGTTGGACAGAATTATGACAATGACAGTGCATAGTTTTGTAGTAGAAAAACTACATGCTATCAGGAAAGTAGAGTTTGATAGTGAGTTGTATTTAATTAGAAAAATCAGTATTAACAAATGAGCATGAAAAATAGATATCTTTCCTAAAGTGCCACTAAAAGAGACCATCACAATATCAGCAAAAATTTACCTATTACCAGCATTAATATGCACCCTAAGTGTCCAGATTTTGTTTCTTATACCATTCATTAATTAAAAACAAAAACTGGTGCATCTTGATGAATAGCTCAAGAGAAGTTTTACAAGTGATTCTCAACAGTTAGAAAAGAGTGGATTGAAGAGTGACTAAAGGTCAAGAATTGAGTCCCAAGAGTAGATGTGTCTCTCAGAGTAGTTGCAAATAGAAGGAAAGCAGAGATATGTCTCTGCCCTAGGGGGCTTAGAGTTAATGAAGGATTTTTTAAGATAGAAATTACAGTGTTTGAGAGCCCATTTGTAGGACAATTAAATGAGCAATAATAAGCAAAGATGCTGCAAAGAAAAAAATAAACCAAGCACCAAAGTAACCACTCAATAAATTCTGTTTATTATTAAGAATGATAATATATAAGTAAATAATAATAATGTAATTACCACTGTTTATGCTTTGCTATGACTTTAGAGTTAAACAATAAATTCAGGAACTTCAAATAATCTCTCAGAATATTCCATGTGTTAAGATAACACTTACTAAATCAACTTCAAAACTGAAATAAGTTTATAAAGAGTTTACTATTACAATATTTACTCACAAAAAGTTGGATTAAAATTATAAGAAATTTTGGGTCCTAATATGGAATGTACATTTCAAAGGACATGTTTTTAAAGGAAGTGAGAGTATATCTCTATTTTAGTACAAAATATTTTTAAACAAACACTCCTTCGAGATAAGTAATAGATGTTTTAAAATATATAAAACAGTTAATGTACCTCCAAGAGATGGGATGGGTTAAAAATACATAGACTTAAGGAAGGAAAATCATCATGAATATAGTTCATTTGAGACACAAAATTGATTTTAAAAGTAAGATAGGATATCTTACTTAAATTTTTTATTCCTTTGTAATTGATACCAGGGAAGATAAAGATGCTTTTTTTTTAGTGCTTAATGTAGAAGCATTCTGTATAACTTTTTTTTTTACGATTTTTTTATGTGGACCATTTTTAAAGTCTTTATTGAATTTGTTACAATATTGCTTCTGTTTTGGTTTTTTGGCTGCAAGACATGTGGGATCTTAGCTCCCCAGCCAGGGATTGAACCCACAACCCCTGCATTGGAAGGCAAAGTCTTAACCACTGGACTGCCAGGGAATTCCCTCATTCAGTATAATATTAATGTAGAAGCTGAATGACTGAATTATTGAGGGAATAAGTGTCTCTGTTTTCCCTAAAAATTTAAGTTATGTGCACTATGAGACACTCCAACTTGTCAACGGGTAGGGAGAGTTCATATATTCTGTGGAAAGGGATGATGTTCTTACATGAAATAATTCCTTACCTAATTTTTTAAAAACTCTGGCAACCCTTATAATTGTTTTGTAATATGTAGAAAGGAGCTAATTAATATCTTACTAAGATTTGTAATATTTAACTCATATACATATAGCCTTAAACATGTATTGCTTGTCCTTTTTTCCCTACAAAACAAAAGCTTAGTGATATCATTATAATACAATGTCACATACCTCATGAAAATTATTCTTATGAGTTAAGAACTGTGTGTTTTAAACGTTGGTTTAAAAAAATCCTATGTATATATGGAATATACATATATGCACACGTGTATACACACACAATGACAGCACTGTTTCACACCTTTAAAATAATTTAAATTTGCAGCAACATGGATGGACTTGGAGGACATTATGCTAAGTGAAATAAGTCAGGCAGAGAAAGACAATTACTGTATGATATCATTTATATGTGAAATCTAAAAAATATACACAACTAGTGAAATTAACAAAAAAGAAGCAGACTCACAGATATAGAGAACAAACTAGTAGTTACCACTGGGGAGAGGGAAGGGGGGAGGGAAAATAGGGGCAGCAGATCAAATGGTACAAAATATTAGGCATAAAGTAAGCTCTAAGGATATATTGTACAACATGGGGAATATAGCCAATATTTTATAATAACTATAAATGGAAAATTTAAAAGTTGTGAATCGCTATATTGTACACCTGTAACTTATGTAATATTGCACAGAAACTATAATTTAAAAAGCCAGTTTAAATTTCATATAAGTGACTTTATTAAATCTGCACTCTAACGGGGCACAGTATTTTAACAAATAATTTGTGTGGGCTTAAAATTATTAAATGAGTATATATGTAAATTTGAAATTTGACCATAGATAAATATATATACACACATATGTGTGTATATGTATATATGTGTATGCATGTATAGAAACACATATGCTTATTTATTATTAACCAATAAATTTGGAGACAAATTCTGATATGCCTGTAGAATTGGCATAGTTAGTAGACATTGGTTAAGGACAGAAAATGACCAAAGAGCAACCGATGTTTTAAAAAGCCCCAAGACAAAAGTCCGAATTAGAAGAAGGGGATTTACATCCAATTAAAAAATTACAGCGTGGCCCTTTTATTTTTCATCTAACACTTTGGGGAAAGAGTTATATTTTGCTTCACTAATTCAAGAGCAACTCCAAGAACTGTCAAGAAGTATTTGCTTAATGACAAAAAATACCATTAAAATTTCAAACAGAAGATTCATCCCTATCTTTTTCTTTTCTATCTTTTTTAGTGTTCTAGTTATAGTTTATATCTGTGTCTGAATTTGGTGGTATTATCTCTTTATCAAAGGAGGTCATACAAATACCATATGATATCACTTACACGTGGCATCTAAAATATGACATAAATGAACTTATCTACAAAACAGAAACAGACTCAAAGATACAGAGAGCAGACTTGTTGCCAAGGGGGAGGATTGGTCCGGGAGGGATGGATTGGGAATTTGGGATTAGCAGATGCAAACTATTATATAGAGAATAGCTAAACAACAAGGTCCTACTGTATAGCACAGAGAACTATATTCAATATCCTGTGATAAACCATAAAGGAAAATAATATGAAAAAGAGTGAATCACTTTGCAGTACTTCAATAAAAAAAATTGTTTTATAAAAGGAGGTCATAGATAATTCACTTGAGATTTTTAAAAATAAAATAGATGGCAAACTCTCGAAAACAATTTAGCTTTAATCCAACTTAAAGGCAGAAAAATGGTGGCATTTTCCGTTCCCATGATTTATGCATAATTTTCTCATTTCCACAGGAACATTTCTAAATTTTGCACTTAGAGAAAATTACCTAGGTTATTTTTAGCCATAACTAATGTGTCAAAATTACTCCCACTTTAATATATTACCCTGCTAATTTACAAAATTCATTTATCATGTAAGTTCTTAGAAGGAAGGAACAGATAAAATGTAAATGTACTGATCTTGTATGTTGATAAGTCACTGTTCTATAATAACATCTCAAACTTGACTTCATATGCCAAAGCAGAGTCCCTGAAAAATTATGTTTTGCTTTAAGACATTTTTTGATGATTCTGAATGTCTTTTATTGAGTACTAATTAATGCGACAAATTTCTGACAAAAACATTTCTACTTTACTAATTCTAGAGGCGTTTTTAATGTGAGACAAGAGTTGTCTTACTGAATCACATCAGAATATTCAAGAGGACATGCAACATTTCAAAAAGAAATTGATTTGCTGTAAGTTGTGAAAAGGTGGGTTTTAGAGCATTTTAGCTGAATTCTTTTAATTGAGTGGTGGCAACAAAACTCTCTAGTGGTATAGGTCTTTAAAAAAAGGATCAAACATGTTTCTTGTCACTATGGAAAAAGTAACTCATTCATTTCTCAAATTTGTGAGCTGTCACCAGCACGGCAAGAAAGAAAGGATTCATATGCTTTATTAAGTTCCGTATTTGTTTATGTTTCATCCTTCATCTGTTATGCCAAAGCAAAGATACAGGTATTCGAAGATCATGGTTATTAAAGAAAGTCATCATGACAACAAAATATAAAAGTTCCATTTTCCCATGTTCATCAGCATGGTTCTCAAATATTAGGTCAGTAGCAATAAATCCCAATCTAAATAAAGGTATATGAAAAGCTCAATATGTTCTTTTAAACTGTGTAATACATTTATTCCTATTGTATTAGTATTCAATAACATGTTAAATACTATACTATAAGACTTTAAATATAACATACTATTTAAAGGGTACATGTTAAGAGCATGACTGGCAAAAAATTTACTACCAATTTATATTTAGTTACTGATTATTATTTATCAAATTATATGCACTACATTATGAAAAATTTCTGAAAGATGGGTCAGGTTTCTTAAGAATGCATGGGAGGACTTTGTGCACATCATTTTAAAACATCTTCAACTTATGATAATTTAATTGAATTATTTTTTTAAATTTCCTGGAGATAAGTACCTTAGAAATATTTCAAAGTGGGAAACAAAATAAAACAAAAAATATACTTAGGTAATATATGCTTTAAGACTTCTACAAATTGTGTGAAAGAGTGTGTGTGGGTTTAAGCATAAAAGGGCACAAGTAAAGAAAATACTAAAATTGAAACCATAGTACTTCCCTGGACGTCCAGTAGTTAAGACTCTGTGCTTCCACTGCAGGGGATATGGGTTCAGTCCCTGGTGGGGGAACTAAGATCCCACAGGCCATGCAGTGCAGCCAAAAAAAAAAAAAAAATTGAAAACGTAGAAGGAAGATATAATTTACAGAATAATCTGATTCATTTCAGTCATTGTTAAACACTGTTGGTAAAGTAGAAAACACATATAAAAAATAAGAGGTCAAATGATTTCTAGATTTCACAAACTGGCTATTTTAAAAGATTAAATAATTCTAGACTTCTAATTTTGTAATGTTTATTCCTTTTTGGAAATATTTTTACTGGTTACAAAATTTGGTAAACAGAAATGTTCAGATTATATTGAAATTTAAATATTTTCAAATTAAAAATTTTAAGTATATATATTTGCATGCTAGTGATATTTAGACATTTAAAGTATCTAGAATTTGAAATAAACAATATTATATAAATGTATATTATTTTATTACATTACTTCATATTGCAAATACATCTAAAATATAAATATATATTAATATATAAATTTTTATATATTATAATTATATAAAGTTGCAAATATTTTAAATAAATAATGTTTTCTCTCTGGGTATATTAATTAAAAAATAAACTTATAGAGCTAAACTATAAATTTATATAATCTAAAGAAAAATTTGCCATTCTATTTATGTATCTTTGTTGTTAATCTCTTCAGGTGTTATTTCATATGCTAGTTACTGATTTACTAAATCCCTTTGGAAAATTAACATTGAAATATTTTATTAAAATTAGTAACCCAATTAAAATTATTTGTAATGAATTAGAATTGAAACAATAATAAATGCCTTTCACAGTTTGCATTGCTTAATTTATAGTTTTGTGCAATTTCATATTTGATGAATTAGCCTTCTTATTTCATGTAATAGATATAATAGATTACAAATTAATATGTGTACATGTAATAGATATAATAGATCACAAATTAATATGTGTTTGTATTTATAATATGCTCAATAGTTTACTTTTTTTAGTAGTATTTTTGTAACATTCTTAGTTACTTAAGCTTTTTCACTCTAAGAAATTTTGAAAGTCAACAGAAAGTTTGATAGCCAAAAAAACCTGGCAAAGAGGAAGAAAATAAAATAATTATGTCAACTTTAATAATAGACTGTCCTTCAAAGAAACATATAGTTTTATTGACATATGTGAAAAGCTCCATACAGAATATCATTTACTAAGAAATAAATAATTTATTATTTAAAAAATATTTACTCTATAAATAAATATTTTTCTCATATCTTTAAGGTTGATAACTTTACTGCTCATAGCATCTGATAGTAGAGAGGTAAATACAAAAAAAACTTAAGAAACAAAATCCTGGAGAGAGAAAAAAAAGCAGTAATGCTACATCCCTCCCAAGAAACTTGTTTTAAATTTTCTAGATATAAGCAAATTTTATTTTCCTCATTCTGAACTGTAGAGATGGCAAACTGATTTTTGTTTTAGAGAATGTTCAATGCACATGTCAAGTTTTAAAATTTTTAGAAAATTTTCCTTATGAAGTGCAAATTAGCAGAGTTTTTCAAGTACTTTTTGGCCCTATTTTCATTGAGTTAATTTATATAATCAATACATGCCTGATTATCACATTCTTACCTGTGTATCTTCAAGTTCAATAAGCTCTGCAGAAACAAATTCAAAATTCACATGAAACACATGAGGAATAGTAGGAGAGTTTGTCCCGATTTTGTTTCACAGGCTTCTCATCAAACCTTATATGTGCCGCATTGCTCTGAGTTACAGACGCTTGTGCTTTTAGTACCAAGATCTTCAGTATGTCACTGCTTACTGAATGCTATTTTGGGTTCTCTGAGTAGAGCCATGAACACTGAGCCTTTGTGCAAAATATCATAAGGGCATTCTGATGTCCGTTCATAGTCTGGGATTAATATGCAGACAGCTCCAGCAAGTAGCATGAGCTGATTTTTTTCACCCTTTTTTGCTAACAACAACCAAAAAGAAAATAAAGTACTTATTGGCTTGAGGTGATAAGGAGGGAATTCAACTTATGTAAGAGAATTCTGCAAGTGGAAAGGACATGCCCTCTACTTGGGGATTAGCTGATGAAACAAATGATCAATTTAAACCGGGCACAGAAGTTACTACAAAGAGAAAAGCTTTTTAACTTTGAGTCTATGCCTTCTGGCTACTCCTTAATTCAGTCTTTCTATTCAGGAATAAAGTAAAATACAGAAAGAGAGGGCAATGTCTAAATTATAATCCTCTTCTTTTCCTTGGTTTATGTATTACCTAAATATAGTTATTGTATTAAATTTATAATTAGAATCTGTTATAGTTATTGTTATTTATTATGAAATACATAATATTATACTCCATACTGTTACTCAAGCTGTTTTTAGTTAAAAATCATCTTTTAACTAAATCAGAGAGACGTTAAAAAAATGTGAACAGTGTCTAACACTATGATTGATGTATATAAAATTTAATATTTTTATGGTTTACATATGCAATTATTGTTAGGAGACAGCTTCAAATTTCAGAAATATACTTGAGTCCTGCAATATTGGGAGTATATACATGTTCATTGTATTTTTTATCATAACAGTGGAAGGAAAGTAGGAAAAAGATTACAATCAACTTTAGTGAGAACTAAATAGATTACGTGACGTCTGATTCATGCTTACTCCGTTTTTCAATTCATAAAAACCAAATTTCATTTGTTACCATTTGCTAAATAAATAGATGTTAGATACCTCTGTACCATGTGGCAAAACCAAACAAGAATAAGTTAAATAAGTTTTTCCCCAAGAGCTATTTTTAAAATTTTAATTGTGGTAAGAACACTTAGCATGAGAGTTACCCTCTTGACAAACTGTAAAGTGCACAGTACAGTCTTGTAAACTAGCCGCACAACAATGTACAGCAGATCTCTAGAACTTTCTCATCTTGTATAATGGAAACTTTATACCCACTGAACAACGGCTCCCCATTTCCACCTGCCCCCAGGCCCCATCAACTGCCATTCTATCCTCTGCTTCTGAGTTTGACAAATTAATACACCTCATATAAGTGGACTCATGCAATATATCCTTCTGTGAATGCCTCATTTCACTTGCATAATGTCCTCTAGATTCATCCATGTTCTAGTTTTGGGTAAGGATCTAACATCTTATGGAGTATTGTTTCCTGCCTTGATACAGTATCCAGATCCACTCTGAATTGCAATTACACTTTTTCAACCTGACAGCCTGGTGCCACAAGATGTCCTGAGGGCTTATCTTAAGGCAAAAGAGAACAAGTGTGGATCATTTTCTACACCGATTGTTATAATACCACTAAAAGGACAATCAGGACTGTAGAAAATCCACTGAGACAGTATTAAACTTTCTAAAGAAGGTACAGTTTGAAACTACATATTTTATGTAGAATACCATTAACAGCAAGTTTTGATTTCATTAAGGGAAGATCTGTCATAAAACACATGTAAAGTGACCAACTAGATTTGATTTTAATATAGCACAAAGTACTATAAATTACTAAAAAATGCTTATCCTCCCTGGGGGACAGATAGGCTGGAATCCAGCAAGTCTCTACAGGTATGCCAAAACCAAGAATGTAGACTTGGCTGGACTGATGGGACTCAAATAAGCTCAAATAAGCTTAGTCATCAAATAAGCTTAGGGATTACTTCTAGTGCGTTTTCTTCATATCAGGAGAAAAGTCTTTTTCAGGAGTGGGAGGGAAAAGAAGTAGTGCATGGAACATGACTGTATAAGAATGGAGAGTCTCAGAATTAAGTACAGCACTATCCATAGGAGAGCCAAAGCCATTACACTACGGGTTATTGGAGGTCTCCACACCATAGAACAAACGTAAGGCAGGGTGGACAATTCCTGTGACACAGATGCTGTTTCATAACTACACAGAAACATTCTAGTAAACAACTGTCAGCTTTCACATGCAATCTGGGGGAATTCTACAAATGTCATCTGCCAGCAGCCTGATGAAAAGAGCATGAAGTTTTAGAAGCATTCAAGCCAGGATTGAATTGAGTCAATCTAAATAAAGATTTAAATTAAAATATTACAATTCATCAATGCTCTGATGAGCCATCAGTTTCTTTTTTAAAAGAAGATAATTAAGGAATGTAAATCCATTGACTAGCCACAGACTGGACCAGCTAATGAAGTTCAGATCTAATAGCAGGCAGAGGACAAAAGCCAAATGTTATTCAAGTTCTGCCCCATCCCTTGAGATAAAACTTCATTCATAAAGTTTAGGTCTACCTACATCACAGCATAGCTGATCAAGGTGACTTTAATTAGATATAAAGGCTCTAATCAGCTGTGGTCTGGATGGTAGAATTTAAGGTCTACATCCTGATCATCACAGCCTTGGAGCATACTATTATTTATTATAATAATATATTAGTATTATAATAAAATTATATTCATGAACGGCTTTGGAAAGACATAATGTATTAAGATAGAAATAATTGAAAAATGTATTAACTGTATGTCACAGTATCAATTAGGATTCTTTTGGCTGCCATAGACACAACAATACAAATTAAAGTTTAAAAAATGGATTAAACCTTGGAGAAATGTGGAACATACATAGAAAAATGAAATAGGCTTAGGTTTAGTTGGATCCAGTGGTTTCACACTGCAATCAGTTTTCCAGGTCTGTTTGCTCTCCTCTGGTGCTTAAGAGTAAGTAAGTATTTCCCCAAGAGCGTCCCAAACACTCCACTTTTACCTTATTGACTAATATAATCATTTGTCCATATCTGAACAAATTATGCCAAAGAGAAAAGCTTAGAACCAGTAAGCCATTCCTGCACCTGGGAGTAAGAACTACCTGGTAAATAGATTAATGTCAGCTAATCAAGGTTAGATCGTTGAATCTCGTTGGCAATCAACAGTATTCACTATAGACATGTATGTAAAATAGCTTTTTAAAAAGCTGAAAATAAAAATATTTTTTTCTGTGAATGACTTTTAGATGGTATTCTTTTCTAATGGTCCAATTTAATGTATTTTCTTTTCTTTGTTTTTGAAATTGTGAGCATATATCACAATGATAAATAGAAGATAAAATAAAATGAATAACAATAAAAATGACAGTAAAACACTAGTTAATCCATATATTTCAAACAATGGCAAAATCCTTTTTTGTTAAACTCAGAAAACTTGGCTCCTAGTAAAGAAACATTCTATTGAATATGGCAACATTTTGTATGGCCTTAGAAGATTTACCTTTTGAAGTCTAGTTGCAGTAGCCATTGATTTGCTCTAATTAAAATGTATCTGTTCATATATCTATATTTTCTTCTTTTATTTTCTGTTTTGTTTTGTTATTTTTTTTTATTTCCTGTGGGCAGAACTTACTCTGTAGCTCTGCATCTAAGGAATAATTTTGTTTGGTTAAACTACACAAACCCCATGATAGAGGAAATTGACATTGAATAGTACATAAATAACAAAAGTCCCATTCTATAAAAAAAGTATTTTAGTAACTGGTAATACATAAAGAATTTATAATAATAGAATTCAGAAGTACAACCCCAGAAAGGTAAAATTATCCCTCTTGACCCCTGGATCTTCAGCTATCTATCTATCCATCTATCTACCTATCAGTCATCTATCATTTTTCCTTTTGCAAGACATTGTGTTCAAGGTTATAGTTACATAAAGACAAATAAGACTCTGACCAACCATCTCTTGAATATGTAAAGCACACATCATTTTTAAGCATAAAACAAGATGCTTAACAAAATGAAATTAAAAAAAAAGAAAATCCAATAAAATCACTTTGAAAGAGAGGAATGTTAACCTCCACTAACTATGTGATGAGATGTGAAATACGTGTTATTTAATCAAGAGAGAATTTAATCATGAGAGAATTTTAGAACATAACAGCTGTTTGCAGACTGAGCTGTACTGTACGAGATGTCCTGACTATTGTTTAAGTTCCCTGAAATATAATGGTACCTCTAAGACATTTCTGCATTTTATGAAAGATTTTGCATATATCTATATAAAGAAAAATCCTGTTTAAGTGGCATATATTTAAATTAATGAAAATTAGTCACTGGAAACTAGCAGTGTTTTAATATTAATTAAAGGACAATCTTTCTCCACATCAGGATCTGCAAACTAAGAAGCCAATTGCCAAATACACCCAGCTTTCTGTTTTTATAAACAAAAAAAGTTTTATTGAAACACAATCATTCTCCTTTGTTTACATATTGTCTAAATTGTCTGTGGCTGTTTTCATACTCTAAGGGCAGAGTTGAGTAGTTGTAGCAGAGACTCTTGACCTACAAAATCTAAACTATTTAACTTAGGACTTCCCTGGTGGCGCAGTGGTTGGGAATCTGCCTGCCAATGCAGGGAACACGGGTTCGATCCCTGGTCCAGGAAGATCCCACATGCTGGAGCAACTAAGTTCGTAGTCCACAGCTACTGAGCCTACATGCCACAACTACTGAAGCCCGTGTACCCAGAGCCCGTGCTCTGCAACGAGAGGCAACCACAATGAGAAGCCTGCACCCTGCAATGAAGAGTAGCGCCCACTCGGTGCAACTAGAGAAAGCCTGTGCGCAGCAATGAAGACCCAATGCAGCCAAAAATAAATAAATTTCAAAAATATAAAAAAAAATAAAATAAAATATTTACCCTGGCCATTTACAGGAAAAGTTTACCACCTTCTGATTTATATTCATGTGATGTAGTGATTTTAAGTTCATATTTATAGCATAGTTTACTTAAAAATTAAATTACATGCATTTGATCAATAGATAAATAAGCACACATAAATAAACAAAAATCTCCATAGCAGCAATCATCTTGTTCTACATTATCTTGCCTGTCGGTGGGTCAATGAATTAATATGGTTGAATAAAATGTTAGCTTTTATAAAGATAGCTTAAATATTTTATATTTACCTAAAATATATACATTCAGGTTAGTTTTATACATATATTTTGCCCTAGGGTGTCAAGGCATTTTCTTTGAGATATTATCCTCGGAATGAGTCTCCGCATATTTTTCTATAAAACACATTCATCATATGTCTATGTTTTCCAGTTTGTTTAAGAATAAAGAAGGAGAAGGCTTCCGGGAAGATGGCGGAAGAGTAGGATGCAGAGATCACCTTCCTCCCCACAGATACACCAGTAATACATCTACACGTGGAACAGCTCCTACAGAACACCTACTGAACGCTGGCAGAAGACCTCAGATCTCCCCAAAGGCAAGAAACCCCCCACGTACCTGGGTAGGGCAAAAGAAAAATGAATAAACAGAGACAAAAGGATAGGGATGGGACCTGCACCAGTGGGAGGGAGCCGTGAAGGAGGAAAGGTTTCCACACACTAGGAAGCCCCTTCGTGGGCAGAGACTGCGGGTGGCGGAGGGGGAAGCTTCGGAGCCACGGAGGAGAGCACAGCAACAGTGGTGCGGAGGCCAAAGCGGAGAGATTCCCGCACAGAGGGTCGGTGCCGACCGACACTCACCAGCCCGAGAGACTTGTCTGCTCACCCGCCGGGGTGGGCGGGGCTGGGAGCTGAGGCTCGGGCTTCATTCAGTCTGAGCGCAGGGAGAGGACTGGGGTTGGCGGCGTGAACACAGCCTGCAGGGAGTTAGTGCGCCACGGCTGGCCGGGAGGGAGTCCAGGGAAAAGTCTGGACCTGCCGAAGAGGCAAGAGACTTTTTCTTCCCTCTTTGTTTCCTGGTGCGCGAGGAGAGGGGATTAAGAGCGCTGCTTAAAGCAGCTCCAGAGACGGGCACGAGCCGCGGCTAAAAGCGCGGACCACAGAGACGGGCATGAGACGCTAAGGCTGCTGCTGCCGCCACCAAGAAGCCTGTGTGCGAACACACGTCACTATCCACATCCCCCGTCCCAGGAGCCTGTGCAGCCCGCCACTGCCAGGGTCCCGGGATCCAGGGACAACTCCCCTGGGAGAACGCACGACGCACCTCACGCTGGTGCAACGTCACGCTGGCCTCTGCCGCCGCAGGCTCGCCCCACACTCCGTGCCCCTCCCTCACCCCGGCCTGAGTGAGCCAGAGACCCCGAAACAGCGGCTCCTTTAACCCTGTCCTCTCTGAGCAAAGAACAGACGCCCTACAGCAACCTACACGCACAGGCGGGTCCAAATCCAAAGCTGAGCACCTGTGAGCTGTGAGAACAAAGAAGAGAAAGGGAAATCTCTCCCAGCAGCCTCAGAAGCAGCAGATTAAACCTCCACAATCAACTTGATGTACCTGCATCTGTGGAATACATGAATGGACAACGAATCATCCCAAATTAAGGAGGTGGACTATGAGAGCAAGATTTATGATTTTTTCCTCTTTTTGTATGTATGTGTATGCTTCTGTGTGAGATTTTGTCTGTATAGCTTTGCTTCCACCATTTGTCCTAGGGTTCTATCCATCCGTTTTTTTCTGTTTTTTTTTAAAATTTCTTTTTCTTAATAATAATTTTTTATTTTAATAACTATTATATTTTATCTTACTTTATTTTATTTTACTTTATCTTCTTTTCCTTCCTTTCCTCCTTCCTTCCTCCCTCCCTCCTTTCTTTCTTTCTTTCTTTCTACTTCTACTAATTCTTTCTTTCTACTTTTTTCCCTTTTATGCTGAGCCGTGTGGATGAAAGGCTCTTAGTGCTGCAGGCAGGAGTCAGTGCTGTGCCTCTGAGGTGGGAGAGCCAACTTCAGGACACTGCTCCACAAGAGACCTCCCAACTCCAGATCCATATAATATCAAATGGTGAAAAACTCCCAAACATCTCAACAGCAGCACCCAGCTTCACTCAACGACCAGCAGGCTACAGTGCTGGACATCCTATGCCAAACAACTAGCAAGACAGGAACACAACCCCCCCATTAGCAGAGAGGCTGCCTAAAATCATAATAAGTCCACAGACACCCCAAAACACACCACCAGATGTGGACCTGCCCACCAGAAAGACAAGATCCAGCCTCATCCACCACAACACAGGCACTAGTCCCCTCCACCAGGAAGCCTACACAAACCACTGAACCGACTTTAGCCACTGGGGACAGACACCAAAAACAACGGGAACTACGAACCTGCAGCCTGCAAAAAGGAGACCCCAAACACAGTAAGATAAGCAAAATGAGAAGACAGAAAAACACACAGCAGATGAAGGTGCAAGATAAAAACCCACCAGACCTAACAAATGAAGAGGAAATAGGCAGTCTACCTGAAAAAGAATTCAGAATAATGATAGTAAAGATGATCCAAAATCTTGGAAATGGAATAGACAAAATGCAAGAAACACTTAACAAGGACTTAGAAGAACTAAAGATGAAACAAACAACGATGAACAACACAATAAATGAAATTAAAAATACTACAGATGGAATCAATAGCAGAATAACTGAGGCAGAAGAGCGGATAAGTGACCTGGAAGATAAAATAGTGGAAATAACTACTGCAGAGCAGAATAACGAAAAAAGAATGAAAAGAACGGAGGACAGCCCCAGAGACCTCTGGGACAACATTAAATGCACCAGCATTCGAATTATAGGGGTTCCAGAAGAAGAGAAAAAGAAAGGGACTGAGAAAATATTTGAAGAGATTATAGATGAAAACTTCCCTAATATGGGAAAGGAAATAGTTAATCAAGTCCAGGAAGCACAGAGAGTCCCATACAGGATAAATCCAAGGAGAAATATGCCAAGACACATATTAATCAAACTGTCAAAAATTAAATACAAAGAAAGCATATTAAAAGCAGCAAGGGAAAAACAACAAATAACACACAAGGGAATCCCCATAAGGTTAAGAGCTGATCTTTCAGCAGAAACTCTGCAAGCCAGAAGGTACTGGCAGGACATATTTAAAGTGGTGAAGGAGAAAAACCTGCAACCAAGATTACTCTACCCAGCAAGGATCTCATTCAGATTTGATGGAGAAATTAAAACCTTTACAGACAAGCAAAAGCTGAGAGAGTTCAGCACCACCAAACCAGCTTTACAACAACTGCTAAAGGAACTTCTCGAGGCAAGAAACACAAGAGAAGGAAAAGACCTACAATAACGAACCCAAAACAATTTAAAAAATGGGAATAGGAACATACATATCAATAATTACCTTAAATGTAAATGGACTAAATGCTCCCACCAAAAGACACAGATTGCCTGAATGGATACAAAAACAAGACCCATATATTTGCTGTCCACAAGAGACCCACTTCAGGCCTAGAGACACATACAGACTGAAAGTGAGGGGATGGAAAAAGATATTTCATGCAAATGGAAACCAAAAGAAAGCTGGAGTAGCAATTCTCATATCAGACAAAATAGACTTTAAAATAAAGACTATTAGAAGAGACAAAGAAGGACACTACATAATGATCAAGGGATTGATCCAAGAAGAAGATATAACAATTCTAAATATTTATGCACCCAACATAGGAGCACCTCAATACATAAGGCAAATACTAACAGCCATAAAAGGGGAAATTGACAGTAACACATTCATAGTAGGGGACCTTAACACCCCACTTTCACCAATGGACAGATCATCCAAAATGAAAATAAATAAGGAAGCACAAGCTTTAAATGATACATTAAACAAGATGGACTTAATTGATATTTATAGTATGTTCCATCCAAAAACAACAGAATACACATTTTTCTCAAGTGCTCATGGAACATTCTCCAGGATAGATCATATCTTGGGTCACAAATCAAGCCTTGGTAAATTTAAGAAAATTGAAATTGTATCAAGTATCTTTTCTGACCACAATGCTATGAGACTAGATATCAATTACAGGAAAAGATCTGAAAAAAATACAAACACATGGAGGCTAAACAATACACTAGTTAATAACGAAGTGATCGCTGAGGAAATCAAAGAGGAAATAAAAATATACCTAGAAACAAATGACAATGGAGACACAACAACCCAAAATCTATGGGATGCAGCAAAAGCAGTTCTAAGAGGGAAGTTTATACCAATACAATCCTACCTTAAGAAACAGGAAACATCTTGAATAAACAACCTAATCTTGCACCTAAAGCAATTAGAGAAAGAACAAAAAAATCCCAAAGTTAGCAGAAGGAAAGAAATCAGATCAGAAATAAATGTAAAAGAAATGAAGGAAAGGATAGCAGAGATCAATAAAACTAAAAGCTGGTTCTTTGAGAAGATAAACAAAACTGATAAACCATTAGCCAGACTCATAAACAAAAAAAGGGAGAAGACTCAAATCAATAGAATTAGAAATGAAAACGGAGAAGTAACTGACACTGCAGAAATACAAAAGATCATGAGAGATTACTACAAGCAACTCTATGCCTATAAAATGGACAACCTGGAAGAAATGGACAAATTCTTAGAAATGCACAACCTGCCAAGACTGAATCAGGAAGAAATAGAAAATATGAACAGACCAATCACCAGCACTGAAATTGAAACTGTGATTAAAAATCTTCCAACAAACAAAAGCCCAGGACCAGATGGCTTCACAGGCGAATTCTATCAAATATTTAGAGAAGAGCTAACACCTATCCTTCTCAAACTCTTCCAACATATGGCAGAGGGAGGAACACTCCCAAACTCATTGTACAAGACCACTGTTACCCTGATACCAAAACCAGACAAGGATGTCACAAAGAAAGAAAACTACAGGCCAATATCACTGATGAACTTAGATGCAAAAATCCTCAACAAAATACTAGCAAACAGAATCCAACAGCACATTAAATGGATCATACACCATGACCAACTGGGGTTTATTTAGGGATGCAAGGATTCTTCAATATATGCAAATCAATCAATGTGATACACCATATTAACAAATTGAAGGAGAAAAACCATATGATCATCTCAATACATGCAGAGAAAGCTTTTGACAAAATTCATCACCCATTTATGATAAAAACTCTTCAGAAAGTAGGCATAGAGGGAATTTTCCTCAACATAATAAAGGCCATATATGACAAACACACAGCCAACATCATCCTCAATGGTGAAAAACTGAAACCATTTCCACTAAGATCAGGAACAAGACAAGGTTGCCCTCTCTCACCACTCTTATTCAACATAGTTTTGGAAGTTTTAGCCACAGCAATCAGAGAAGAAAAGGAAATAAAAGGAATCCAAATCAGAAAAGAAGTAAAGCTGTCACTGTTTGCAGATGACATGATACTATATATAGAGAATCCTACGGATGCTACCAGAAAACTACTAGAGCTAATCAATGAATTTGGTAAAGTAGCAGGATACAAAATTAATGCACAGAAATCTCTGGCATTCCTATACACTAATGATGAAAAATCTGAAAGTGAAATCAAGGAAACACTCCCATTTACCATTGCAACAAAAAGAATAAAATATCTAGGAATAAAGCTACCTAAGGAGACAAAAGACCTGTATGCAGAAAATTATAAGACACTGATGAAAGAAACTAAAGATGATACAAACAGATGGAGAGATATACCATGTTCTTGGACTGGAAGAATCAACATTGTGAAAATGACTCTACTACCCAAAGCAATCTACAGATTCAATGTGATCCCTATCAAACTACCACTGGCATTTTTCACAGAGCTAGAACAAAAAATTTCACAATTTGTATGAAAACACAAAAGACCCCGAATAGCCAAAGCAATATTGAGAACGAAAAACGGAGCTGGAGGAATCAGACTCCCTGACTTCAGACTATACTAGAAAGCTACAGTAATCAAGACAGTATGGTACTGGCACAAAAACAGAAAGATAGATCAATGGAACAGGATAGAAAGCCCAGAGATAAACACACGCACATATGGTCACCTTATCTTTGATAACGTAGGCAGGAATGTACAGTGGAGAAAGGACAGCCTCTTCAATAAGTGGTGCTGGGAAAACTGGACAGCTACATGTAAAAGTATGAGATTAGATCACTCCCTAACACCATACACAAAAATAAGCTCAAAATGGATTAAAGACCTAAATGTAAGGCCAGAAACTATCAAACTCTTAGAGGAAAACATAGGCAGAACACTCTATCACATAAATCACAGCAAGATCCTTTTTGACCCACCTCCTAGAGAAATGGAAATAAAAACAAAAATAAACAAATGGTACCTAATGAAGCTTCAAAGCTTTTGCACAGCAAAGGAAACCATAACCAAGACCAAAAGACAACCCTCAGAATGGGAGAAAACATTTGCAAATGAAGCAACTGACAAAGGATTAATCTCCAAAATTTACAAGCAGCTCATGCAGCTCAATAACAAAAAAACAAACAACCCCATCCAAAAATGGGCAGAAGACCTAAATAGACATTTCTCCAAAGAAGATATGCAGACTGCCAACAAACACATGAAAGAATGCTCAACATCATTAATCATTAGAGAAATGCAAATCAAAACTACAGTGAGATATCATCTCACACCAGTCAGAGTGGCCATCATCAAAAAATCTAGAAACAAGAAATGCTGGAGAGGTTGTGGGAAAAGGGAACCCTCTTGCACTGTTGGTGGGAATGTAAATTGATACAGCCACTGTGGAGAACAGTATGGAGGTTCCTTAAAAAACTACAAATAGAACTACCATATGACCCAGCAATCCCACTACTGGGCATATACCCTGAGAACACCATAATTCAAAAAGAGTCATGTACCAAAATGTTCATTGCAGTTCTATTTACAATAGCCCAAAGATGGAAACAACCTAAGTGTCCATCATCAGATGAATGGATAAAGAAGATGTGGCACATATATACAATGGAATATTACTCAGCCATAAAAAGAAACAAAATTGAGCTATTTGTAAGAAGGTGGATAGACCTAGAGTCTGTCATACAGAGTGAAGTAAGTCAGAAAGAGAAAGACAAATACCGTATGCTCACACATATATATGGAATTTAAGGGAAAAAAATGTCATGAAGAACCTAGGGGTAAGACAGGAATAAAGACACAGACCTACTAGAGAATGGACTTGAGGATATGGGGAGGGGGAAGGGTAAGCTGTGACAAAGCGAGAGAGAGGCATGGACATATATACACTAACAAACGTAAGGCAGATAGCTAGTGGGAAGCAGCCGCATAGCACAGGGAGATCAGCTCGGTGCTTTGTGACCTCCTGGAGGGGTGGGATAGGGAGGGTGGGAGGGAGGGAGACACAAGAGGGAAGAGATATGGGAACATATGTATATGTATAACTGATTCTCTTTGTTATAAAGCAGAAACTAACACACACACACACAAACACAAAAGAATAAAGAAGGAATTTAAAGAAAGATGTGAAGGCAAACAGTTTAATAAACTATTTTTAAGGGATGTTTTAGGTTATCAGTGAATCATGGTAGAAGGTACACATAGTTCCCATATTCCGCCTGCCCCACTCATGCAGAGCCTCTTCTACTGTCAACATCCCCCATCAAAGTGGAGCATTTTTTATACTTGATGAACCTACAGGGATACATAATTATCACCCAAAGTCCATAGTTTACATTAAGATTTACTATCGGTGCTGTACATTCTATGAATCTGGACAAATGTTTGGACATGTATCCACCGTTACAGATACAGAGTAATTTCATGGCCCTAAAAATCCTCTGTATTCTGCCTATTCATTCTACCCTCCCCGTTAACTCCTGGCAACTACTGATCTTTTTATTTTCTCTATAGTTTTACCTAAAGTTTTACAAAATGTCAAATATTTGGTATCATACAGTATGTAGCCTTTTCAGATTGGCTTCTTTTCCTTACAATAGGGGTTTAAGTTTCCTCTGTGTTTTCTTCATGGCTTGATAACTCACTTGTTTAATCCCTGAATAATATTCTACAGTTTATCCTTTCACCTACTGAAGGACATCTTGATTGCTTCCAGGTGTTAGCAATTATGAATAAAGCTGTCATAAACATCCGTGTACACGCTTTTGTGTGGATATAAATGTTTCCTATTTGGTTTCAATGATTTTTTTCATATCTATTTTTTAAAATGCTTTTTAACACCTTGCTTTTAATAAGCATTTCTAGAACATATATCTCAGATTTAATAGAAAAATATTGTCTTCTACTTTTCAGACATTTCATGTTATATTTTATAAATCTATGTTTTCAATAATTAGAAAACCTCATATAAATATTTTGCACACTAACATAGTTGGCTTTTTGGAAGAATATATTTGCATGGTTGGGAGAAAAAGTGTGCTCATATATCAGAGAGTATTACGGCAGGTTCAGAGTGTTCTGTTTTGCAGAAGAAATGGAAAGCTTCAGTTACTTCATTTTATGGTACATATGGAACGGCTGTAGTATGATAGAAACTATTTAATACTCACTGCATTTCTGCGATGTAGTTGTTGGCCCCCTTTACATTTGAGTAAATGTGAGACAAATAGCAAAGCAAGGTCTTGAAGAGTCAGAGGATATTTTATGCTAAAGCCTATATTACACTCACTATAACACAATCCCTCTTTACTGAAGAAAACAAACAACTTTTAAAAGAAACACTTCTCTTAAAAACATGATGGGCAATCTAATTTAGTAGTATTATAGTAGCCACCACTTGTAAAGCAATAAAACTAAGCATATAAGCGCTTAAACTAATGTCCTTTCTTCCTTAATTGATTCCTTTTTTGTCCTTCCCAAGAAATTTTTGACCATCTACTATTTCTCAGGCTCCTGTCTTAGTGTTGGAGGTACACTCAGGAATGTTCCAGAAAAAAAAGTCTCTATCTAGATGAAGTTCATGTCCTAGTTTAGAGCATAGTGAATAGACATGGTAAATTAGTAAAATATATAGTATATTAGATAAACAAAAGTGTTAAGTAGAAAAATAGAGGAGGTAAGGTGGGTAGTTAGTATTGTCACGGGGTAGGAAGCACAAAATTTTATACAGAAGATTCAGAAAGGGTCCAACTGAGGAGATAGCGGGTAAATACATGACTAAGATGAGGGAGTGAGCCCTGAAGTTATCAAGCTGAAGAACAGCTTAGGTCACACAAAACTATTATCCAAAAATGCTCAAGAAACATCAAGGCATCCTTCATGGCTGGAGTGCAGAGAGGTAGAAAGCAGAAGGTGATGATGATGATGTGTGTGTGTGTGTGTGTGTGTGTGTGTGTGTGAGACTTGTGCACACGGGGGCAGATTTTATAAGGTCTTTCTGACAACTTTAGGTTATTTGGCTTTTACAAGGAGTGAGTTGGGAAGCATTGGACAGTTTTAAATGAAAGACGATGTCATTTTATTTACATTTTAAAGAACCAATCTAGTTTATGGGTTGAGATTACAATGTCAGGGGTCATGATGGAAAAAAGGGTAAGACATGTTAAGAGCTGTTGTAAAAATCAGATCTGTTTTCTGGATTATAGCAAACTTATGAAGCAGGTAAGAATTGATCAGGCAAATCTGGTTGTAAGGAAAAGAGATTTATCTCCAGAAATGACTTGGCTACTTTCTCTCTCTGTGTTCCTTTTCCAATTAATATCAAATTACGTTATTAATCTCCTCTCTCTGTGTACGGCTTTCTTTCACTCAGAGTTTCTGTTTATTTATAATTTATCTTATTTATGGCTGATTGTCAACACAAATTCTTAGTGACAGATTTTCAACTTCTACTAGTAAATGCCTATACTCTTCCTGTTGAAACTTCTAAGGGGACAATAGCCAGGTCATGGAAGCAACCTAAATGTTCATTGACAGACAAAAGGATAAAGAAGATGTGGTACATATATATAATGGAATATTACTCAGCCATAAAGAGGAACGAAACTGGGTCATTTGTAGAGACGTGGATGGACCTAGAGACTGTCATACAGAGTGAAATAAGTCAGAAAGAGAAAAACGAATATCATATATTAACGCATATATGTGGAATCTAGAAAAATGGTACAGATGAACTGGTTTGCAAGGTAGAAAAATAGACACAGCTGTAGAGAACAAACGTATGGACACCAAGGGGGGAAAGTGGCGGGGGTGGTGGTAGGATAAATTGGGAGATTGGAATTGACATATATACACTAATATGTATAAAATAAATAACTAATAAGAACCTGCTGTATAAAAATAAATAAAGTTAAATTAAAAAAAAAACTTCTAAGGGGACAAAGTAGTTTATGTACATCAGCAATGACCCTATACTCCCTTTTTAGATTCACAACCTCTGTCAGGTTCAATGGCAAAGGAAGGAGATGGTGTTGTACGCAACAAATGGTAATTCTCCAGGGCATCCTTTCCAGCAGCAGTAGGATAAAGGATGCTGTGACTCTTTTGGGTGATATGGAGTTGTCAGGCATCATAATATATGCTGGTTGTTATTATTTTCATCCTCATATAAGGAGTGAGGAAACTAAAGGTCAGAGAATGCCATGCAGTTAGAATGTTTTGCATATCTCAAGCTTCTGTCATCTGATGCCAGAAGTGACACCGTTTCCAGTCTATCACACTGTCTATATTTAGGAATGCAAGCGAATATACAGCATTCATTCTTTCACAGAATGTTTACTGAGTGTTACTGTGTGCAATGTACTGAGCTAGAAATGACAAAAACAAACAAATCAAAATTCCCACTACTGCCTTTCCCTACAGGAATCATGGCATCTATTAAAGAGCTCTGCATTGTACCAAATGTCCTAATGAATTTTAAACCTTTAACACATACACACTCACATGCTTTAAGTAGCTTATGTACAAACAATAACAAAATTGGACACACACATATATTATAGTTCTATATTTAATATATATTCCAATTTTAGAATTTATAATTGTTATTTGCAGGAGACTTTGCCCAACCATTAATTCTTGGGTTAAGTTACTGGAAGCCTAACACTTGAAACCTCCCTATATTTATATACTACATAATATAAGCCTATAGATATGGAAGATATAGACTAATATTTATTTTACCTCAACTACTCTTATACGTTCCTTCCATACAATTATTTTAATTAATCCTCATAACAGCCTCGGTAGGTAGATGGTTTTCCCATGTCAGGGTTGAACAGATTATAGACCGCAGAGGTCAAGTAACTTCTTCAAATTGTACAGAGAGTAAATGACAGAATCAGAATTCAAGCTTATGAAGTACAATACCAGTCCCTGTAATCTTGACTACTACGTTTGGGGATTTCGTAGAGGGTGATTAAGGAGTGAGAAATGTGCTTGAGTTGACAAGAGCGAGTGGAAGACACAGGTGGTTTGCTTTCAAATGATCCTCTTACTAAATTATCAGATAGAAGATAAATCTGTATACAGATACTAGTAATATATGTGAATTATGGAATAATAACAAAATGATAATAAATAGGCACTTTAAAAAACATCTTTATTAGAGTATAATTGCTTTACAATGGTGTGTTAGTTTCTGCTTTATAACAAAGTGACTCAGCTATACATGTTCTATATTTTTTTATCTGCATTCTATCATGACACTGTCAAAGAATGAGAGTGTAAGATTGAGACAGAAATGAAAGATGTCATGACAAACAAACAAACAAAAAATATTGTAAGTATATTTTGAATTAAAATGTACAAAGAAGAGACCTTATGCTAACGTAAGACTTTTCAATATGGCAATAGCAAATATTAATATTTATAATGTTTTTCTCTGCCCAAAGCATGCTTCCTGTAAACTGATTTTATTCGTTTAACAATTTATATGATCTATCTTATATTTGTTTTTATGATTGAATGAGGACATATGGAGGAAATGTATGTTTATTTTACCTTAAGTTATACTTTTTAAGTTCTTGCATTATTCACACAATACAATTTGGCAAGACTAATATAGAAAAAACAAATGAATTAAATGTTTTCTTGTGAAGCCCCAAAGAAATTCTTACAGATATGTATGTTAACCTCTCAATACTTTGTTTTCTCAGTGATGGTGGATTTTGTCTGTTAGGATGATTAGCCCCACAGATTCATTCTTATTGGGATAATAATGGACGCTTTTATCCAAGATACCAGAGGATTATCTAACATACATTACATTTAGGTCTAACATACAATTAGGTCACACTGTGTATACCGAAGCATTTTATGGTGAATAAAGCAACCATTTTGATCTATGCTAGCATTGTTTGGAATCAACAATAGCTAATGAGAAGTCAAGAAAAGAGTCACCTATCATATGTTTGCTGATGATATGCATAATGTATTGGTTTTCATCTTCCAAGGGGCAGATGGCAAGATGGGATTAGATGTGCAATATTGGGGGAAGTGCCTGGGAATGATGAACAAGAAGAATCAGAAGTAACTAAGGAAAACAGTCAGACCACAATGCAAGCTTGATGCCTGTGAGAAGGAAGTGGAAAGGAAGGAGGATGGAATAGGAGAGATTTAAGATTACAGCATTATTCTGATAAATTTTTGGTTGAGCTCATGGACAGTCTTTGACTCAAAACATCCTTTGAAATAGAGTTTCATAGAAATAGGCCTGTACTAGTAGCTCTGTCATGGTCAATCATTGGCTGGGAGCAGCCTCAGGGAATCATGAATGTGGCGCCAACATGGTGGTGGAGCCAGAGTCCAGAGGGATATTAGCGGGGGCTGTCACTCAACCATGCTCCTCACAGCAGAAGATCATATAGAAATGTTCATGGCTATCACAATTACCATACTGAAGTGGTTTGCAGAAAGACTCTTTTTTTCCCCCTATTACAAACGTATAGAGACTCACAAACTCAATATCAAATGCCAAATATTATTTTTGATAGATATTTATAAAATCAAGTCACCTACCATCTGACTAACTATATGGATAGCATGGACTAAAATAGGGTAACCAGAAAGTGTTCCCATCATTTTCTATTTTACATGTATCTTCATCTGAAAGCTCCTCCAGGAGAGTGGACGCCCCCACCATTATTGTCTTTATTCTGCTGCTACTGAGCATCACTTTCCATCCAAAACTCTATTGTGTCAACTGGATTGACACTCCTTTTCTGCTGAAGCATGAGACAAATAGGCAGGAAAGGCTATTTCCTCATAAGCCTGCTTTAAGGCTAAGATAAAAGATGCATATGCTATGAATATGTCTTTACTTAAAGGAAAATTTTACTATGGAATTAAAATTTTGCAAAGATAAAGAATCTAAAAATCTTGAAATTTTCCTTGAATCTTAGAAAGACAAACGCAGACTTTCCTAAATAGGCCGTCACATGCTTCTTTCACTTCTGATGCAGCTCCGTTATTTCCAAGTTTTTGCCTGTGCTGCAATTTATTTATTGTCATTTTGTTTGATAGTGAGAATTGTCAAAAGCATTTCTCTATAGTCAATGGTACTTTTATCAACTTAACTTACACTTCATATTAAAATGATTACAGTGAACTTCAGAAAGGTATACAAACCAAAGTTTCTGCATATGAGAACGAATGTCTTAAATCATTAGTTTAGATGTTTGCACCCGAACTGTGCAAGTAAATAAGAAGCACTTGACTTAGCTGGAATGACATTGCCCTAGTGGCATTAAGGATATCCAATAAACAATGAAAAGTATGAAAGCTCATAAGACATGATAAAGGCAGTTCTGTGTAACAAGCTACGACACTGCTCTTTATAAGGCTGGCATCAGACCTTGTGTGCATTCCCAGTGGGAAACATCATAGGATAATCCAACATAATGCACTCTCAGGCTAACATTATGGGCTTGTTTTCCTGTATTTCCATATTAACATTACGGGGAAGGTGAATATCCAAAATCAAGTATAAAATCATTCTCCAGAACATTACTTCAAAGGTATGGAGAAGAAAATAAATAACTGTAGCACATGTTTCATTCATGTTCAAATAAAACTGATCGTTAGTTTATACAAACACTGAAATTTGAAATATAATTACGTATATATGAGTGAATTTATGTAATGTTACTGGATCTCAACTTCATTCACACATAACCATTATAAAAATATACTAAATCCAAGGGCATCTGAAGAGTTTTTAATGTTAAATATCTGGTCAATTCAAATATCATTTGGCATAGGATCTTACTGGAGAAACATATAAAATCATCTGAATTAAAAGGCTGGTAGTCTCTGATAAACTAAATTTCACTTCATTGCTCATAACCGTTTTGATCTGTCTTAGTAAGTTTTTGCTTTCACTATATATTATAAATAATAAATTCAGTTCCGTGGAAGCAACTTACTTGTAGAGACTGATTTATGTTCGAACACCTTCTTTTTTCCATTTCAATACATCTTTTAGAAATCCCAAGAAGAACGTTTAGATGTTAAGGAAATCTGTAGCAAAAGTATTTCTAACCTAAACCAATGAATAGTAGTTGTTTTCTTCACCGATAAAATTGATAGCTGATGCAAGCTGTATTTTTTTCTTCTGTTCTCTCTTGGTAGGTATTTTTGCAACAGGATAACAATTGCTTCACTGATTGCTTCTCACTGGGAAACACACTTAAATGGGAAATGCACTATCTAGGTAGTTTCTGTGAGTAAAAACAACTTTGTCACCGGGTGAAAGAAGTATGCAAAATGCATTACTTCAACATTTTTTTCAAAGTTGCACTGGCATGCAGAGGATCAGGAATGCTTGTTTGTATTTGAGTCCACAGTGCACTATGGTTTGCCTCTTTTTATAACAAAAATTTCCCCTCACTATGACTATATTTTCCTTAACATGGACTACAAAAATGGGTCCTAGGTTAACAGTTTATTCTACATGTAATTATAATTAAAGAGGTATGTTTTGGATAAAAAATCATTATTAGATTATGACTAATGCCTAAATTAATTAACATGGTTATGTTGGATAAAAATATGCACTGTTTTCCTGTGTTAAGTGGATAATTTTCTGTAAATGGTTGTATCTGTCAGGATAGACTAACTCAGGCTGTGGTTTAAAAAAAGCTGCAAAATCTGGGCTTCCCTGGTGGCGCAGTGGTTGAGAGTCCGCCTGCCGATGCAGGGGACGCAGGTTCGTGCCCTGGTCCGGGAAGATCCCACATGCCGCGGAGCAGCTGGGCCCATGAGCCGTGGCTGCTGGGCCTGCGCGTCCAGAGCCTGTGCTCCGCAACGGGAGAGGCCACAGCAATGAGAGGCCCGCGTACTGCAAAAAACAAACAAACAAACAAAAACTGTAAAATCTTAGCGGCTTAAAAAGATAAATGATTCTTTCTCTGAAACCTACATTTTATAGAAGGTAGCTGGGACTCCACTTTGTGTATATTCGCTCCAGAACTCAAGTTATCAGGGCAGACACTATATTGAATTGATGCATGTTGTCAGGGTCTGATAATGAAAGACTGATGGTTCTTTAAATTTCCACCTGGACCTGACAAATGTCACTTCTGCTCATGTTTTATGGGCCTTCGATGGAGTGGGGCAGTGAAATCATAATAGGCTCCTAGAAGGAGAGCCAGCAGTATTAGAGGGACTACCACAGGGCATCTATTTGTCCAAATATTGGGTTCCTCTCCTTACCACATGCAGACACACTCACTCAGTCCTCTGGGGAACAATGCAAAAGTCCCATCCAGTTATTATGTTCCAGCCCATCTTCCAAAACTTCTGAGTGATATCTGTTTTTTTTGTTTTTTTGTTTTTTTTTTTATCATGTCCAAATGTGATTCCTCTTGGTCTACAGACCTACGTATTAGAAAGCCAAGTTTTCTCAAAACTCAAACTATGTGCAATGATAGAATAGGTACAGAGCCCACAATATGCTCTTGAAAGAATACAAAACACACAGAGCAGTGACCATATAGGTAGCAGTTTTGAACTCTCCCAGGAAAGCATGGCAAGAGCCCTTACCCCAGCATGGGAAACACTTCAGGGTTAGGTCTTAACTCTGCTCCCTAGGAAGAAATAGCCAATTATTTTTTCTCTGTAAATTTTGACATCACATTCTAGCAGTTTCTTTTTATCCTTTATTCTCCCTGACCATGTCTAAATTAGATTGGAGAATATATCCTTACCAGGGCTAAGCAACTTTCTCAGCCCATTTCCTGACTCTAGACACCTGGAGACCAAAGGGACCCTTTAAGGGACTCTCAATGAATTGGATGGTGCCCACCTTTATTGGGGAGGGCCATCTACTTTACTGAATCCACAGATTCAAATACTAAGCTCATCCAGAAACACCCCCACTAAACATAGCTAGAAATAATATTTAATCTAGGCACTCCATGGCACAGTCAAGTTGACACAGAGAATTAACCTATCAACAACTTTTTGTTGTTGTTGTTAGAATTTAAAACAACTTCTTAAACAACAAGGTCTTACTGTATAGCACAGAGAACTATATTCAAGATCCTATGACAAACCATAGTGGGAAAGAATATTAAAAAAGAATATAACTATATGTATAACTGAATCTCTTTGCTGTACAGCAGAAATTAACATAACATTGTAAATCAACTATACTCCAATAAAACATAAATAAAAAAACTTCTTAATTTCTTAATTGTGGGGTTACTTAACTTCCCATACTCAACTTAAATGTTTTCATGCCATTGCTTATTTTTTAGTATGCTATCTAATTATTCTATGACTTAAAAAATAATCTATGTATGACATTAAATGATAAATTTGCATGCTGAGGGTATGAAGGAGGAAAAAAAAATTTTCTTTGAAGGGGTTCAGAACAAGCCTCTCCAGAATGTGCCACTTTGGTGTGTGGATTATTTTAAGCTGAAGACAATCAAGGCCCAAAAGACTCAGAAAGAGATTTTTATTTCCCCCTTAACTTCCTAAAATAATTTAGAAGGGGTGCCTGGCTCAGAGAGAGAGCTATTACTAGAGATAACTTTTTATCTGAATGACCTATCTGTCTGACAGGGCAAACATCTAGTAATCAAACATTTGCTCTTCTTATTGCCTTGTAAATTATCCTCCACCCCTTTGAAGCCCCAGGCCCCTATCCCAATCCTTAGCTCAGAACACAAGATTCACCCGCACAACTTGCCCTTTGGGACTCCCATGCATTCATAATTAAATTTGTTTTTCTCCTATTGATCTGTCTTAGGTCAATGTAATTATTAGACCAGCCAAAGAACCCAGAAGGGTAGAGGAGAAGTTTTTCTTCCTCTACACCCTCTAAACTTGTAGGTTTTTGGCTGAGACACCCCTGTAAAAAAAGGACAGATTAACAGAAAAACAAACAAAAGTTTTATAACATGTGTACCTTCTATATATGTGAGAGATAGATAGGAAAATTGAGTAACTCTCTGAGAGGGTCCACACCATCACCTTAAACATCATCTTCCTCTAAAGACAAAAGAAAGATATTGGAGGTCTGGGAGCCGCTTATGGGAGGTTAACAGGAAACCACAGTAAATAGGATATGGTTGTTATGAAGATTTAAGTCACTATCATCTCCATTGATAAGAGTTTCTAGAGATTTGGTCATCCCTCTCTGGTTATGGTAAGGGAAACACCTGTACAAATGGAGATTTCCCTTGCACGCGTAAATATCTCTTACAAAAGGGTAACTTCTACTCAGTTTTCAGAGCTTCTCCTGTGTCTGCTCTCTTTTAAAAACAGCCAGCTTAAGATAATCGTCATGCCAAGCATGCTTATTTTGGGGTGAAAAATTCTGCTCCCCTTCACGTGTGAGATGCACTGAAATTTCATTTGTATCAGAAATTCATTACAAGAGAATATGTAGCAAAATACTTATTGCATATAAGTAAGGAAAATATTTGTTATGTTTCAGTAACTATGGCAACATTGTGTATATTTTGTCAAAGAAGGGAGAAAGCTGCTCTCTGTTTCCAATCTTTTTTTTAATATCACTTTCCTGATACCTAAATTTAGCAAGAAATGTTTACCTTGATGTAATTATATTTCCAATACCTCACAAATTAAAAAAATACTAAAAGTTTACTCAAACTGAAGGCTGTTTAAATAAATGAAATTTAAAAATCTCATACTAAAGATTTATGTTCTTACTAATTCAGTGAAAAAAAAATTGCATGATAAAAATTTTAGAAAAATAAAACTTTAAAATGAGACTAGTCAAGTGTAGGGGAGCAAAATTTGTCACCCCAAAATGTGTCTCTTTGGCATGAGAATTACTTTATATGAATTATTTTTAAGAAAGAGCAGACACAGGAAGTCTTTCTTTTCACCTTCCCTTTAACTACCTTTTAAAAGAATTTAGATAAAGGGCCAGTTCAGGAAGGGTATTATCACTAGAGATATCTGCAAAGAATGTGGGCTGGATGGAGTGGAAGGAACTCAGAAGGGCTTGGAGACCAGTGTACACTAGGTGTCCCATTGTCTCTGCATGGTTCAGCAAACATTTGTTTACCAAACATTTGTTTTTCCATCTCCATGTGAACTGCCTCCCGTCCCTTTGAAGTCCCAAACTCCTACCCCTTCTTCTTCTTTCCATTGGCACATAAGCCTCAATTGGCTAATCTGTCCTGGAGCTCATATTCCTATGGAGCCCTGTACATATGTATTTAAACTGTTTTTTTTCTCCTGTTAATCCATCTCACATCAATTTAATTCTTAGATCAGACAGAAGAACCCAGAAGGGTAGAGAAAAAATGTTTTTCCTTTCCCAACACAAGCTATTATGGCATGTTAATATTTTTGACATGACTAGGTGATTTGTAAACTATTTTTGTAAATTGTAATGGTTCTGTTTTTAATAAATGCAATGGGATGCTTCTCACTGCTAATTAAGTAAATTATTGCTGTTGGTTGCATAAAAATATGGATCAAACTTATGCAACTACATAAGAAACGGTAAGTAGATGGAAATTTAAATTTGCATGTAATTTTCCAAAACTTTATTCTTTTCTAAATCATCAGGCTCATATCTAAATTAAAAATATGCTTGTCATGGAGTTTATCCACACTCACAGAGGTACATTTAACAAACCCAAGTAACACTTTCTTCAAGTTATAGTTCATACTACATTCAATATCTTGTAATAACCTATAATGGAAAAGAATCTGAAAAAGAATATATATATATCTGAATCACTTTGTTGTACACTGAAATGTATTGATAAATCAACTATACTTCATCAAAAAAAAAAAGAGGAAAAAAAAAGATATAGTTCATATACTTCAACTTTTCTCCAGCACTACTAGTTTCTTTGCTCAGAGGCAAATTAATATGGGAAGGAGACATGGAGAAAAATGATGATCCATTCTTCAAGGGATATTAAAACATAACCATAACAGACAAAAATACATTCCAGTCTCCTCAGATTTCTACAGGCAGATGATTCTTAACTGGCAAAATATTAATTGATTTCAATTATGCTAAAGTTAACAGCAATATCAAGAAAAACTAAAGATAAATTTATCATCAGACCTGACCTAGTTCTCCAGAGTACCTTTTTCAAGTTAGATTTTAAAGTAAAACTACAAAATGTGACCAAAACCCTGACTCCAGTTATCTGGGGTTTTTTTTAAGTGTTATGTTTTTAACATTCTCTATAGAATGATATCCTATGCCCATGTCAGTAAAATTATTTGCACTTCCAAAACAGAATAATGCCAGGTGAAGTGACATAAACCAGTAAGTGGTAATTTATTTTATTACCTAAATTTTAAATACTTTAAACTTCCTCTGAAGAGTTTGTCTGGTTTAGAACATTTCAAATCAAACTGGAAAAGACCTACAAAATTATGGGCCCTATTTTTGGGACCTGATGGCCAGATGAAAGAATTTTATACATATTTAAGCAATATTTATAATAATATTTATATAAGTCAGTGTGGTTTTGGTGAGTTGAATGACTAACATTATTTATGAGTGACGGGAAAGTATAAAATAAAAGAAAAATTCTAAGTATTTGAAAACTTTATGTTGGGTTCAGTATCAGAAAGAATCTCCTATTTTGAATATAGAGAATAATATAATTTGATTAGCAGAAAATGTTGTTTCATTTTAACCCACAATAATTCATGTTGAACAAACGTTTCATGGTATTGTTTTTGACGGGCATGGATTTAATAGTTTGCCCACCATACCTCCATCACTCACCTTGACTCTTATGCAACTCACTCTCATTTCATATAAAAACTATTAATAGTTGCCAAACCTATCCTCTGGTTCCTCCTTTATTTCTTTCTCACACAGCCATCATTTACTTTATGACAGGGGTCCCCAACCCCCGGGCTGCAGACCAGTGTTAGTATCCGGGCCACGCAGCAGGAGGTCGGTGGCAAGTGAGCGAGCAAAGCTTCAGCTGCAGCTCCCCATAGCGCCCCATCACTCACATTACCGCCTGAACCCTCCCTTCCCTTTCCAACCTTCCGTGGAAAAATTGTCTTCCACGAAACTGGTCCCTGGTGCCAAAAATGTTGGGGACCGCTGCTTTATGAGATTTAACATCTTCCGGTTTTACCTAGAACTAAAAGCAAAACTAGCATCTCCTCCACAGCCCTACGCTTTCTGACCACATCCACTTCATCGGAGGCCAGTCTGCAAGGTGTCCCTCATGTTTTCATCCTGCCCTTTGTAAGTTTCTCTAATAAGTTAGCTCTTTTCATTTCAGAGTAGTTTCATGTTCAATTACGTTAACCTAGAATGTTTGCTTCTTACACCTGCACCTTTCTTATCCTTTCCTAGTCTTAAACATGCACATTCTTCAGACTGATTCTTACTGTGAAAGGAAAATCAAAATGGAGTCAGTATTGCTAAGAAAATTCTCTAAGTGGAGTCCGGAGGCCATAGAGGAAGTATGACCTTACGCAAGTCTCAGCCCAGATGGAGTCCGAACTTTGATCCCTGATTGTCTTAACTCAGGCGTCCAGAACACCTGCCCAATGTTCCAGAAACTCAAGATACATATCAGACCCTTACCTAAAATAACTCCTGGCAGTCTGTCTCTTAAGGATAAATATTTTCTTTCTTGTATCAGAGTCAAAATAATAATTTGGGCCAGGGAATTTAACAACCTCGTGGCTTTTGCCTTTATGAGTCCCTGACTCTTCCTTTTCCCTGGAACACTCTTTCAGTGTTACCCAAATCTGTGTCTCCCGAATTGCAGCTCCTAAGACCCCCAAATAAAGCTCTTTGTCCTTTGCAGGCTCAATACTGACTATTCAACATTACCTACCCTGAGATTTCAGCTAAAATGTTACTGTCATACAGAAGCTTCTGTCGACCTCTCCTGTGTAAAGCTAAATATTTTCTCTTGCCCTGATTTACACAGCCATGTTCAATTCCTTTACTGCACTTGAGATAATGTTAAACAGATATGTTTACGAAAAACTTTTGTTTTCTCATTAGATTGTGAATGACCTAACATTAGATATGAAGTCTTTTACTTTCATCACTAATTCAAATGCCTAACATCGAGTTTGGGACCGAGAAAGCATGTACAGTACGTCACTTTGAGTAGATCATTTCCCCTGAAATTTTGGTTTTGACAGTGTAAAACGCTTAGTAGGTAATAGCTTTGATCTGTTATTGATTGAGACAGAGATGTGTTACAATGTCGTGTAAACTGAAGTAATTTTTTATAAATTTTGCTTTTCTTCTTTCTACTTTATTACCCCAATTTCTTTTATTTCACTAGCGCTTTCTTTACCAGGCATGAGGAGTAAAGAGAGCATGGGAGCATGGGAACATGACAAAATACTAAGGAATATTGAATCCTGGAAAATACCAAGGCTAATAATTAAAGCATCCTTACTTAAGCCTCAGTTTTATGTTTTGAAAAATAAAGCTGGTAGACTAGCTAAGTTTAAGCACCTATGAGGCTGTAAAGTCCAATTTTTCCTTTAAAAGTATGCTACATGAACTATAAAAATCACATTTATATATATGTGTTCATAGATAGATGTATTTATATTTTGTTCAGGAGTGGAACATAGATTTCTAGTCCTTTGTGAATGATTGAAAATTAATCTCTTACAACTTTTTTAGGCTTTTTCTAAGTAAACCATTCTTTAGCAACCATTCATTTGCCCATTGGTTTATTATGATGGCATGTATTGTACAACAACTATAAGTAAATATTTCTGTTTTATGATGTGACAGAAATAGAATAAAAATGAAAAAGCCATAGATCCATTCCCCCAGTGAGTATAATGATTAACTTAAAATTTCTATCCTTAAGAAAATAATTTTATTATTCTCTCCAAGGCAAAGTGCTCATGTGAGCAGTTTCTCACAATTAAGAGAAATTTGACATTAAAGAGAGAAATCTACTTTTATAAAATGGTTATCAAACGAAAGGATATCATCAAGTAAAACTGTATCTTTTAGTTGACTTTTTATGAAACTATTCAGAATCACTAGTATGTACAACATGAAATTATAAATTGGGTTGAGATTTAAATTGTCTTTAAGAATCAGAAAAAAAATGTGTGATTTTTGAAAAATGTGAGATTTTTCTCTTTGTGATACTGTCATTATTCTTATGCACCAAAAAAAGTGGTTTCATTTTGAAAAAGACCTTGAAAATCATTGAGGTGAGTTTCCCTGTGAAACTTCTGAAATGATATTCTTCCATTTTTTGGCAGTGATAATGTTTTTACACATTCTGAAAGACAACTCTATTCAGTTGTAAAGAGTTGGGGAG
Source organism: Phocoena sinus (assembly GCF_008692025.1). Classification (NCBI taxonomy): domain Eukaryota; kingdom Metazoa; phylum Chordata; class Mammalia; order Artiodactyla; family Phocoenidae; genus Phocoena; species Phocoena sinus. The sequence continues at coordinate 10,120,845 of NC_045776.1, read as the reverse complement.
TAGAGACTGTATTCCACTCCACAGAGAGCTAAAATAAATTTTTTAGCACTCCACAGAGAGCTAAAATAAATTTACTTGTTTATAAGGAGAAATTTTAAAACTAAGATTTAGAAAAGGTCAGGTTACCTGTAGGTCAAGAAGCATATTAATATTCAGAAGCCATCATTACACTGGATCTTGTAGGGACCCAACTCACAACTTGAAGAGGCATCATTTAAATGCAGACAACAGCAGGTCTCTAAATTGTATTTCCAAGGCAAAAATTAAAGAGTACTAAATGCCAAAATAAAAGAGATTTGAAATGTCTTGGAGCTTAATCTTTTTCTACTTATTCAGGAGGTTTCCATCATATCACTATTGAGTATCTACGAATTACTGTGTTTTTTAAATTATAATTTTTCATGCCTAAAGGTATGCTATCCACAATCAAACACACAGTATAAAGAAAGCGTTGGTGATAGCTTATAAGAAAATTAATTTTACAAACATTTCTTTCTGGATGTAATTAAAGATTGCTGGGTTCTGAATGCCCTGTTCTGCCCTCTGCCTAGCACACTCTAGAATTCTTCTATTTCCTCCTTAAATGAAAATTGTCTTCTTCTGTGTAGGACAGGTTAACTGTGGTCATACAGGGTGTTTTCCAATGCCAAGAACCAAATTTAGCATTGGAACCAAAGAAGACCACAACGAGAATACAGGTCTCCACTCCCCAACTCTTTACTCAGAGCCTTAAAAACCACCTTCTGATTTGAGACAATTTGAACCCCAACTTACTCTTTAATTTCTGTTCATGTAACCCTAAGAGGACTCAGGTTTTATATTTCTTCTCTTGTACTCTTAGTGCCATTCTATCTCTGTACATTCACGACCTTATCCCTTTGCTTGTCAACCCCCATTTCCTCTATCCCTTCTATAACCTATTAATAGGGCTGTTCAGCATCAGCAAAATGCCTTCTATCCAAACTCACCTGCCAAACTCCCACTTGGTTTAAGTCTAATTCTATGCCAAGTTTCTATAAGTGTCCGAACAAATTGGGAGAAAACATCTTCAAAGATGCTGATTGATCTCATTACATTTTCATGATTATAATACCAAGGAGGCTATTCTTGATACCCATCAATCACCTTATTTCTAGGTATATACTCTCTCACTCTCTTTTCTCTTCAAATATTCAAAACCTCTTCTCCTTGGGTGTTGTTGATCTCAGTTTTATTGCTCTAAGTACTGCATATGGTGAAGATTCCAGCATTTTTATGTCTAGACGGAACTTCTCCCTTGATATCCGAATATTATATACAACCAGCTAATTGACCTTTCTAGGTGGACATCAAAAAGGCATGTCAAATATCACACTTCAGTAACAGCCTTTGATCACACCCAACTGTTCTTCCCACAGTCTTCCATATCTCAATTAATGGCAACTTCTTTCTCCAATTGTTTAGGCCAAAAGGTTCAAGTCATCCATGTTTCCTCTCAGTTTCTTAAACACCTAATTCACTGTGTCAGTGAGTCTGTTTCTGTTACCTTCAATATACAGCTTGAATCTGATCATTTTTCTTTATACTATAAGCCAATGTATATACTCCAGAAAACCCCTACATATGTAACAAGACACAGACATGCCCAAAATCATCAGATCTTAATAGAAACTCTGTAAGTAATATTCCTGCAATATATATGGATATTAATATACATACATCAAAATAAATGCAACTCTTCCGAATAGAAGATTAATACATTTGAAGATTAATTAACATTTGTTAATTCATTCAAAATATACTTACTGAGCTCAAACTCTGTATCAAGCAAAATTCTAGATACCTCAAATACATCATTAAATAAAACAAAAATGCTTGCGTTAGTGGAACATATTCTGGTAAGAAGGCACAGAAACTTTTAAAAATAAACATAATTAATATATTACTGATGTGGTATGTTAGTTATAAAAGCAATGAAAAATGGAAAAGAAATGGTAAATAAGAAGTGGGGAGAGAAACAATGGAATATTTTTTAGCAGGGAACAAAAGCTACCTTTCACATATTAATGTTGCTGAATCTTAGATATTTAATAGTAAGTTGAAAAAGCAAGATGCAGTAAGTTCAATATGTTATAATAAAAAGTATATTTATCATGGATAAACTACTTATCATAAAGCTATTAGGAAAACATGGAATGAAAATAATTGTGGTAAGCAAGAGAATTAGAAGGAACTCCCAGTGAATATCAGTAATATACTTTCTTAATTTGTGTGGTAAACTAATGAATTTTCATTTTATTATTGGTTTCAGAAATTTAAAAAAAAGATACGAATTCTGCTGCAAGTATCAAATATTCTCTTTTAAAAAATAAAAGAAAAATATTTGTAATAGTTTGCCTAGTTTTATGTCAGCTCCTAGTGCATTACTGCACACATTCTTAAAAGGAAAAAAAGAAAAAAAAATCTGAAACTATATAACTAAGTTATCGAGAGTCCTTACATTTTCTGGGTGAATGGTAGGTTACCTCGAGTTGACAAAAATTTTTGTCAAGATGTATTTGTTTTTAATAAGAAATTAAGAAATTTTGCAAATACAAAGAAACAATATGAATTTGAAAAGAAAGATATATAACTTCAAAATTAGAAGAAAATTCTGAAGAGACTCTTGATGGCTTTAGAAAAAAATATTGAGTGGTACTAGATTCTTAGACGTCTGATGATTATTCAAGTGGGACCTCAAGTCTCCACTGGGTTCCTATTACCAGTGGAGAATAAACTCCAAATTCCTTTTCAAACCCTGCAAAGATGGTAGAGATTCGGTGCTTGCCTCATTCACAGCCTCTTCTCCCACCGTACTCCCTCTCACCTCACTGGTCAGTCTAGCCCCATTCCTTGCCTCCTTGCTGCTACTCAAACACCAAGCATGTTTCTACCTCAGAGCCTTTGCATTTGGAATGTTCTTTTTCTGTGTATTCACATGGCTTAGTCTCTCCATTGTCCCCAGTCTTTTCTCAGAGTTAACTTCCTGATTGTCATGGTTGCTACAAAAGCAGGAAACATAAAAAAAAAAAAACAAAAAAAACCCACTATAAAAGCTGTCCTCTAAATATAAAGTGTTTGATTCTGGAAGTGTAAATTGGTACCATTTTATGGGAATGATTTGACAATATCTGTCACATTCAGAGAGCAATTTTTGCAACAAGCAAATATGTGTTCACGATTTTCCTTGCAGCATTGTTTGTGTTAGCAAAAAATCCTGGAACAAAGTACCTGCAAAAAAGGCTATGGATGGAATAGGGAATAACTGAATATTTGGGTAGGCCTATGGATATTCCATGTCTGCAATGCACAAAATGAAGAATTTTCTATTGCCCTGCACAAAATGTATAATGTCTTACAGGACATATATGATGATAATTTTTTGAGTTTTGAACTTTACTCCATTTTGTATACAAAGACAAATTTTTTGCATGATTTTAACCACATTGAATATATATTTTTCAGAAATACAAATCCAGTGTAAACTGCAAGATGATAATTTATTCTATTTAGAATATTTTCAGAAAATTTAAAACATTTTGCAGAGATGTGTCACAATGACAATGCTGCAGGTTATATTATTGCAAAAACAGCATGCTTATTTTCATCTATATTTGTACTGATATTTACACTGAAAGTACTGGTGCAAAGTGATTATATGTTTTCTAGTATGGTCATAGTTGAATACTTTCATATTGAAGGCCATATTATTTTATTATAATTAACTTTTATTTCTCCTTCTTGTAATTACTATTAAGACACCTTATTGACCCCTTTAAATTTTTGCACATGTTTTGAAAGATTACTTTATCAGTGAATTCTGTTGCAGGATACAAAATATTGTTGCAAAAATTTTGTTTAAATAGTTGAACATCATAGAGAGGAGAAGTATTTCTCTTATCCTTTGCTGTTCAAATATCAATGTTTATTAGCTGGACCAACAACATTGGCATTCACTTGGAATCTTGTTAGAAATGCATAATCCAGGGGCAGATCCACCCAATCAGTACAGATGTTAAATCTGTATTTAACATCTGCTGTGCCTTCATATTCACACTGGTATTTGAGAAGCATTGCTTTAATCCATCTATTCCCTCTACTTTTCCACTGCTAATAGTTTAGTCCTTTATATTTTCTTAAGGGTTCTGCAAGAGTTTAAGTGCTTTCTACTGATGTTTCCCTCTATCCACTCTTCAAAGAGTAGAAATGATTCTTTTGTTAAAAGAAAAGCTCTAATTTGTCCGATCCATTCAATGGCACCTGGAGAATTCTTAGGAAAACACTGACAGCCTGACCATACATGACCCTTCCTCTTACCAAGAAGCCATGTGAGACCTAGTCTCAGCACACCTCAGCCAACTCATTGTGGACAAATTTGAATTGCTGTGAATACAAGTCTGAGGCTTTTCTGTTTATCCACGTTCTATGCTGTTTCTTATTTCACAGTCTGTGCAAGCACTATTCACTTCATTTCAGAAGTTCTTTTCCATCCCCTGACCCAGTTCCCTCAATTTTGCTAGTCCTTACTTTTCCTTCCAATATGAACTCAGATACATCTTCCTCAAGAAAAGCTTTCTTTAAACATTAATATTCATTGTTTGGTATTTTGTTTCAAAAGTTGATATGTTCTAAATTATATTATTTTTTACTGAAAGATCAAACATACTAATAGATAATGGCCAGACCATATATGTGATAAAACTTCAACCTACAATCTCTGCAGCAATCAGTCAGGAAGCCGAACATCATTGGCAGTGATCTACCCAGAAGGTTAGACCTTGGTCAGTGACAGATAGCTTGCCTGATGTTTACCTCTGCTTCCAACTCAGGACCAACCAGAGAAAGCCAGATATGCTCCCTCAGCCAATTACAGAGAATGCCTCTAATTAGTCCGCCTACAGTTCCCCACATCTTCCAATCAGAGCATACCTGGAGGCTTCCCTCGATTTTACTATAAAGTTTATTCACTTCTCTGCCTGCCTTTGATTCTCTACCAAAGGCAAGGGATGGTGGCTGACTTTCTGGCTATAGCAAGCTCAGAATGAATAGCCTTTATTTTTTCTCATTTGGATCAGCTTTGTTTACTTCCACATTACTAACTTAATGATTTGAAAAATTTGTCTTTATCTTGGGTGAAATTCATATAGTGTGGTAGAAATAATAAAAGGAGTAAAAGGAGATTCTATTATTCTCTGTGTTTTTCTCTCAAAACTAAGCACTCTCAGTCCAGAATTAGATTACCTCTCTTTAAGTACCAAATAAATTTTTGGTGTATGTGGCCAGAGCACAGACACATTGACATAATACTATATAAGAGCATTTAAGAATTAAGGAAAGTATCTTTTGTTCTCACCCTTCCAGCATTTTAAAAATCTGTCCGCTTTTAAAAATATTTTGCTTTGTTGTATATAGCTGGTTTGCTGAATACCAATAAACACAAGACTATTTCTAACCTGCGGGGCAATCATTTCTAGGAAATTAATTTCAGAATAGTATGCTACTGCATTGTATTTGTGTGCAAGCCGTTTTCATAGAAAACTGTATCCCCATACATTTGACAGAGTTAAATAATGCAATTATGGAATGCAATAACAGAAGTAGAAAGAAAAAGCTATGGTTTTAGATGGAATTTGAAATGGTAGCTCTGATGATGCAGAAAGATAGAGAAAGCCTGTTCCAGATGTTAGTCACTCCTACAGAGAGGACGGGGAGGGATATTTTGCGTGAAGTGACACGCGAGAGATAAATGGACTCCATGTATTTTGGACATCAATTTTGATTATGCAATTTCAAGCTATGAACCTAAAACTGGGAGAAAAAGCAACTTCTTTTATCTGAAAATATAGTTTGATTTGGAGCTAGATTCAATTGATATTTATTGAGAACCTGCTAAGTGCTAGATAACATTCTGGAGTTTTAGATATATTGTTATTATGAGATGCTGGAGAATCCCTACTCAAAAGTTCATGGAAAAAAATAGCTATGGATGGGGCTTCCCTGGTGGCGCAGTGGTTGGAAGTCCGCCTGCCAATGCAGGGGACACGGGTTCGTGCCCCGGTCCGGGAGGATCTCACATGCCGCGGAGCGGCTGGGGCCATGAGCCATGGCCGCTGAGCCTGCGCGTCCTGAGCCTGTGCTCCGCAATGGCAGAGGCCACAACAGTGAGATGCCCAAGAACATAGCATTAATTATAATTACGTTTATCAAGTAATAATTTTATTTCTAGATTTGAGAAAAGAATATATTTTTTATATTTACTGTAAACATTTACCTTATACAGGAAAGTATGAAGAATACAGTGCTAATAACCCCAAATCCCACCACTCATAAATAACTGCTATAAATATTTATATAAAGACCTCCAGATTTTGTCTATGCATTTATACACCAATTATATGTGTGTATATCATGTTGATAAGTACATATGAATGTATTCCCAAATGGGAATGTAATATGAGAAATTTTAATATTTTCAAATGTTATCAGTGTACCTCTTTGAGATAACACAAAATTCAGAATCTCCCATTTGAAATCAGGGATATGAGTTTAAATGATTTGTTGGCACTCAACAATTCTGTGGAGTAACCATAAGTAACCAGAAGAACTAATCTCATTCAAGAGTCCCACTCCCACAGCTGGAGCCCCACGTGCCTGGTTCCACCTCCAAGGAACCTTGATGGTCAATACCCTCCGAGAAGATAATCCTCTTTTCCCTTTCTCTCAGGATTAAAGTGAATACCCACAGCTCCCTGGCTGTGCTGAGAGCCTCAGGAGTCCACAGAGGCTAGTGGTTTCAAAGGAGGGGTCCTGTGACCTCAAATTTGTATAAGAACTTTTTTTTTTTTCCCAACAGACTTGCTTTACAGCCGATGCCAGGGCTGTCATGGCTTCCCTGTGCGATGTACCTAATCCTTCTCTACCCTTATTAGAATATATTCCTAGTGTCATGACTTCAAGAATAAGATGTAACTCTACCCTTTTAACCCAATCTTAATATTGCCCTCATCTCAGCTTAAATCAAATCCCATGTCTTCCATGGAGGCTCCTCAACATTTTCTCTAATTCCTCTGAACCACTGTGAAATTATCCCCTTTACCTCTTACACCAGGGCATGTACACAAATATCTTTGTAAAACAATGGCTCTAATTAGCACATAACACCTAGAAGTCAGGCCTTATATATGTTTGTTTATCTAAGCACCCAGCAGCGTTTCTTGAATAGAACTGTACCATTCAGGATTTCCTTTGCTAGTGATTGAGAGCCAACTAGGACTGGATTAAGTAATTTGGTTTTTCATAAGAGAAGGACAGAGGTGAAGTTAGCCTTATTTGGGGAATTAAAGTTAGAACTCTCTAATGTCTGTTTCCGTGGACATTGGCCCATTTTCTTTTGTGCGGGTAGGTTTATGTGTATTTTTGTGTAAATGAGTGTGTGAGAGGGTTAGCGAATATTATCACAAACAACTCCCATGCTAACCTTACAAGCTCATTGAAAGAAAGTTAAAAATGACTTTTTTAAACAGGAGAGTCAAGCCAGAAAATTCTAGAAAAGGAATGCAACTCTTGACTGAGTGGTGATGGATTTACTTCAGTGGTGATGGGTAGGGAGAGGTGTTATTATTAGCCTGTCGTGTCATGTGCCTACTTTGTAATCATAACAATAGGTCTATGATTCACATCTTCCAACAAAACCACACATTTGTTTAGAGTAAAAATGGTTGCCAAAATGCAGTATTGAATTATGTTCTGATTGTAGATTAATGCCTTATCCATGTTGATTATAAAACTATATTAGTAAATATTAATAGATGATTCTAACTTTTCATAACAATAAAAGTACATTACAACAAAGCCTTCTGAGATGGGAATGAAAAGCCTTTATACATTGGTGGTAATTTCCTTCATCATTGTTCTGCAATGGGAGAGATTTCCGCATGTGTGTTTGTTTAGAGAAAGTCCACAAATCATAAAAATACTTCTGCCTTCAGGAAAGAAAAGAAAAGATGGCAGTAAAACATTCAAGGGCAATGAGAAACAAGTTTGTTTTTTTTTTTAATTAGGTAAAATAAAACATGGTAACTGTTAAGTGTAGATTAGCTGGGGAATATTTTTCCTACTAAAAATAGAGAAAAACATTTTCATTATTTACTGATTATCTGACAGTTTTCCCTATCACATTTTTTTTTTTTTTTTTTTTTTTTTGGGGTATGCGGGCCTCTCACTGTTGTGGCCTCTCCCGTTGCGGAGCACAGGCTCCGGACGCGCAGGCCCAGCGGCCACGGCCCACGGGCCCAGCCGCTCCGCAGCATGCGGGATCCTCCCGGACCGGGGCACGAACCCGCGTCCCCTGCATCAGCAGGCGCACTCCCAACCACTGAGCCACCAGGGAAGCCCTCGCTATCACATTTTTAATTGTAAATTAGTTGACAATTAGATGCATTATCTCAATCTTATCCACAAATAAAGTATCCCCCTGTGTAAAACTACTATTGTAATAGAAACTAAACACATTATTTTAAAATTTTTAAAAGTTTTGGCATTGTGTACATTGATACTAACAAATTCTGTGAGAAACGTAGCATGGTTATTAACATTCTCAGTCTTCATATGAAGAAATTTTGACCAGAGACTTTAAACAATGTGTTCAAGAGTATATGCTTAGTGGTTTTTATAGCTGAACCCAGAATCCAAAGCTCACTGTTCATTCCACTACCCAGGATTTTATGTATGAACAGCTAATTTCCATCACATTATTTATCTGTACATAAGCCTTCTTGTATGTGCATAATTAATAAGAAAAAAATCCTGAATTAGACAGCCCTTAGACACATAATATGGTACATTTTTCAGTTTTGAGTGATTATACTTTTAAAAGTATCCTCATCTTTTTTTTAGAACTCAGGAATCAATGTTAATGGTTGATTTTTCTGTACTTCACCAGAGCAGGTTGAAGCAGAAGAAACTCCTGTGTGTTTGTCAGTGTTATGCAGGTATAATTCCATGTATCAGCTATTTTACTGCTCATTTTCCATATTCACTCTCTGTTTTTCAGTTAACTGAGAGGTAAAGAACTATAAGGAGAGAGGGAAGAGGAATAATGGTTAATATTTTCTACTCACAATTTCCATTTTAGGATTTCTATTTGAGTTAAATAGCACCTGGAGAGTAAGGCAGGCAATAAATAAATGTACTCTTTTTTTTTTTTTTTTTTGCAGTATGCGGGCCTCTCACTGCTGTGGCCTCTCCCGTTGCGGAGCACAGGCTCCGGACGTGCAGGCTCAGTGGCCATGGCCCACGGGCACAGCCGCTCCGCGGCATGTGGGATCTTCCCGGACAGGGGCACGAACCCGCGTCCCCGGCATCGGCAGGAGGACTCTCAACCACTGCGCCACCAGGGAAGCCCAATGTACTCTTTCTTAATGAAAGATCTTCTGCCATCTCCCAAATGCTTCCTTACCATAATGACCTATGTCATTTTAAAAATTACCCAGGATACTATCAAGTGAAATTACTCTCCTGAGTATTTGTATAAACCTATGCATGACATTATGTGTAAACAGCCCTAAAGATCTACGTCATCTCTCCAAATATAGTTATTAAGTTCTAATAAATTTATTGTAGTGAGTCAGTTCTTTTCCTCTGGTTCTCTTGTTCCCAGCAGAACTGAGTGTTCATGGGAAAGAAAAAGGAGGGAAATAGTAAAATCATAACTAATATATGGACATTCTCTTTATAAAATCAAACGTTAGGGCTACTGGAAGTGGGTCATTTTTGTTGCAGGTAGTGAAACCTGGAACAGCAAGGCCTCTGACGGGAGAGGAAGATTAGAGTAAATATCTCCTCAGAGTCAAGTTAATGGATAAATTTAAAATACAGGGTGATGAGCACCAGATGCTCAATCAATACCTAGTACTGCCAAAGCCTGAAGGCCAGGGAATGGGGAACAGTCAGTCCCTTCATGCTGTGGTGTTTGTGCAGATGAGTCAGGAAGGATAGAATAGTCCAAACCAGAACCTATAAGAAACAGCATAGGGTTACTTTATTTCAGCTGATCTTCCCTTATCGCTAGAATGATTAACATATTTGGGTCTAGAAAGCTCTGTCTGCTGTTAAATTGGAAGGACTCTCATAGCTGCATTCCAAAGAGGCAATGTGGGTTCTGGGTATGGACATTTAGGTGTGGTCCATCAAACATGCCTTAAGAGAAATCAAGAAATGGTGCAACACTGTGTAATTTTTCATAAGAAATTATATATATATATATATATAAATATATAAAACATTTACAGCCAGTAAAACCCTTATAAAATCTACATAATTAATAGTACAAATCCAGTTAATGGTCTGAGATTGCTAATCTAATTCATTGAAATACAACAATATATTTTCCAATGAAAATTTTTAGAGCATCTGATGTGCTCCAGGTGCTTTCTCAAATATATCATATTGAATTTTTACATGATAGGAAATATTAATCCTGTTTTAAAGATGAGAAAATGAGTATCAAAGAGGTCAAACAAGTTACACACTGGCATAAGGAAGAACCCTGGTCATTGAGAACTGCTTTTGCTTCTGCCCCTGTCCTGAGAGAGCCCTGTTACCCCCTCGTGCTGTCCTGTACATGGCTTAGTTTTTTACAGGGATAGTTCTGGACAAACTAAAGAAGATGCTTCTGGATACTGTGGGGTACACTGAATAAGTAAGTTAACATTTATAAACACACTATCAATGACCAGAAATGAGGGATGCCAACAAGTATAACTGGGTTTTCCAGAGGCTTTTGGTGCCTTTATTTAGAGCTTAATTCTTAAATATCTGTTATTCTCAAAGAGATCTTAAATGGAGCAAGTTACTGTAGAAAAAAAATTAAATCACATTATAAAATTACTAAAAATCTCAAGAAAAACTAAGATATACTTAAATCTTCTGACATTTTGGGGAAAAGAAATTAAGGAGGAGATAAATAGAAACTGTGACCAGCTTAATTATAAGGACATATGCTGTGCCAGCAGTTGTTTTATTGGGACAGTGATCCCTGAATAAGTGTCACGTTTCCTACTGATTTTAAACTTTAGCATCCCCAGCTCTGTTAGGCGAATAGTGAATAACTAGAATTCTAAAATAATTTTAGATATTTATCTGAATTTTCAAATCTTATTATGTGCTGCTTGGATGACAAAGTTGTTAAACAGAATAGTTAACTACTTTTTTCTCTCATTCCCTACTTTTCCTGAGAAAACAAAATGCTTTTCCCTCAATAAAGGAGGGTATTTCTATCCTCCAACTACACTTTTACAAAAGGAAACAAAGACACCTTCTGTAGGAACACTCCTTGGAAACAAAAGTCCTCCATTTACAGCAAAAAAACAACCATTTGAAAATTTGGGGAATATAAACTTCATTAAAAATAGAAAATGAGTTGCATGGAACCCTGTGAACCTGTAGAAAATCAGTTTAAAAAACATGTGATTTAAATGCTCAGATATGTAAATCCTGTACTAGCTGATCGACTTTATCACCAGTTTATACTCTTATCATTGGCAGCAGATATCTGACTATATTCACTTTGATTTACTCTACAGAGACTTCTTCAGATTTAAACCTCTTTAACCAAGATAAATGGAGTGACAAATGCAATAAATTAGATATGCATTATACAAGCAGAGACATTTTAGCCCTGTAGTTACTGAAAAATAAAAGGCAAAGGAAAACAAAGCCTCAGACCTATTCTTCATCTTTACTAAAAGGAGATGCCAAAGACCCAGTTGGGGAGAATGCAATTTTGAAGAAGTAGCAGTCATTACACAGGAGATGCTTCTGTGGATGTGGATGATACGGGTTCATTTTTTTCCTCTCCTTTCTATTTCCTTCTGCCTCCCCCACTACCCCACAAGACAGCTTGGAAAACTTTGGCAGATGTTGCCCTTCCAGGGTAGTGCCAAGCAGCCATCTCTCTTCTGCTGTGACAGCTTCCACAGGAGGGAAGCTGCCTGTCCCACTTTGTTCAGTATGTTTGTGAATATTTGATTTTCACAGAAGACAAAAGAGGGTAAGACGTCTGGGATTCAATAGAAGGTCAGAATGGCAATCTATTTGCCTGGTCCAGCTTTCTTTTATACTCTGACATCTGGCACCCATTACCAGAACAAATTAGAGCAATTCCAAGCAGCAGCAGAGGAGGACTTCCTGTTCTCAGGCAGCACAGTTATCAACGTGAACACAGGAACTGAGGCTCAAAACAATGCAGCCTTAGAAATAGATTTGCGGCAATTGCTTTGCTGACTTAAAGCACAGCTCATGGTAAGTGTAATTAAGAAGAAGATGTATTCTATCACAGAGTCGCAGTTATATTGATGAGTTTCTGCTAAATTTTCATGTTATTATAATATATGAAATCCAGCTATGTGGAATCCCACTATCAAAACCTAAATATTATATTATCAACTCTTGTTTATCAAGAGAAAAGACGATCATCAGAAATAGTATAAAACCCAAGAATTTAACTGTGCTCTTAGAATGCTACGGTGTGTTTATGTAGGTCATTCATAAAATTCATCGTTTAATAGGTCTTTCTTCTATTTAATTATTCCCATTTTCTTTATTGCACATATCGGCTGTCTTCCCAAAATACCCCTTGGATTTTTCATGCCTAAATACTCAATGGGAGTAGCTAAACTCCTTTAATATTTGTTTTTCCTCTTTGGAAATAATTTTCAGCATCCTTTAAAAAAATTCTTACTTATTCAAAAAAAAAAAACTCTTCTAGGGAATTGCTACAGACAAAAGCAGCAAGCAACACTATTCAAACAGAATATAGAAATTAAATTTCTGGGTAACTCACTCAATGACCATGCTAGGTTTTCATCTAATATTTTGTGATATTAAATATACAGATCACAGGGCTAAGTCACCAAATGGTGGCTTAGGATGGCATACTGTCTCATAAAATAATTTTGTGATTTATTTTTAAAATGTTTAAAATAAATGTATAGTCATGAGGGTGTATTTGAATTATATTTTAAATCACAAGAATAGGTGTCTCTCTAATCAGTGGACAGAATGAAATGTATTCTCAGAGCTTTAATTTTTCATTATTGATCATATATATTTAAGATATATTTATACATATTCATATACGTATAAATACATAAACACATGTATACATATTCCTCATTTATTATCACAATTTCTACTTCTTTTCTATACAGGTTTCTTCTCTCTCTGCCTCATAATAGATTTATTTACGTTATCATTTATATAAACTTCTGACATCAGAGGTTTTCTTCCTATATATATTTGTGTTCTATATAGTAGGATGGGAATTTATTAAATACTAAATAACAAATTATCTCTTTTCTACTCAAACATACAGTTATTTAATTTACATGTAGGAAGCTAAATGCTGACACTTTACCTGTACTTAAGTGAAAGCCTGATGTCAAGAGGCAGAAAAAAATTTGGTGACTCACCAAAAATTGCTCTCTTACTTTTTATTTATTAATTTTTTTAATGCAGCATCGTCAATTTGTTGGCTGAACAGAGAGGGATACCTACACAATAGAGGAATGATACATTGTCCAGCTGCTCCATTTGCTGTGAATCCTAGGGGCAGTTGTCCTGGACAGCTAGGACATAGGTGCATAGTGATTGAGTGGTTGAGGTTTTGACTGTTCTGCATTGTCTTCCTAGAGTCTATTTGTTTCTGGTAATTTAAAAAAAAACATTTTGTCTCTTTTTGTTGTTATTTATATCTGTCTATTAAATGCTTGACTAGTTGGGTCTATGAGAGCAGTAAGATGGAAAAATCCTCTTGTATCCTTTTATAATTTCTCTACATAATCCACAAAGAAAATGAAAACTTAATCTCTCAAAATAAGAAATATATTCAGGGCTTCCCTGGTGGCGCAGTGGTTGAGAGTCTGCCTGCTGAGGCAGGGGACACGGGTTCATGCCCTGGTCCGGGAGGATCCCACATGCCGTGGAGCGGCTAGGCCCGTGAGCCACGGCCGTTGAGCCTGCGCGTCCGGAGCCTGTGCTCCGCGACGGGAGAGGCCACAACAGTGAGAGGCCCGTGTACCGCAAAAAAAAAAAAAAAAAAAAAAAAAAAAAATATATATATATATATATTTATATTCAGTTATTTAAACAGGAAATTCATATTCTAATGTGGAAAAATGATCAGATGTTTCTATTCATTTTTCAAATATTCTATATAATAATGTTTTCTCATTACATAAAGTTTAGATTATTTTGTCCAGTTAAAACAATCTAGATTTTATCTAAATCTACCATGGAATTTATTAATTTGTAGTAGATCAATGTTAAAATTCATGTGTTGAAACCAATCTTTAAGTGTGAAATATAACGTTTAATTTTTATTGTTATTTTACCATATAACTGTATGCATAACATTATTTACACATATCCTTATGTCAGAGATTCACACATTCTACAAATGTCTATAGATCATAAATTCAATTTCGAAGAATTTAAGGAAAGCATGATATTATTTTAATTCTTTAAGTTGCCAAGATATTAAAGCTTATAATTAACCATAAAGGTCTGACCAATATTCAATTTTACAGGAACAATTTTTTAAAAATTGATAAAACAATCATGAGCTATTACTAAATCATGTTGTTGAAATAAGCAGTGATTTCACTTTGAGTGTATGAGAAATACAATTGGAAAGGTCTTGAGCCACTAATAACAGCAAAAGCTAATTTGTGAGAATTCCCATGTTATACCTTTAAAATCTCATATAGTTCCCAATTATCAGTGCAGTGAAAATAAATACAAAATCAAAGAAAGTGACACCTTTAATAGACTTTTGCTGATAGTTATGTAATTAAATATTTTTTCTTGGCTTACGTAAAATGACGGCTCAAAATTAATTCTAAATTTACACCACGCTTAATATTTCCATAGAATAATATTTTCCATAACTGCTGAAAACTTCAAGTTTATATGTGCTATTTTCCAAGTTTATTAGAATTCTTTTTTTCCCTACATTTCAAGTAATGAAATTTTTAGATTGAATTAAAATTATTTTGATTACATATTCATCAGATATTTCTTGAGCATATAACTTTTGCCCAGTACTGAAGTAGCTATAAGGTAGGATTGAAAACAAAGGAAATGTAAAATTTAAGAAGTTCCAATGGGGCTTCCCTGGTGGCACAGTGGTTGAAGGTCCGCCTGCCGATGCAGGGGACACGCGTTCGTGCCCGGGTCTGGGAAGATCCCACATGCCGCGTAGCGGTTGGGCCCGTGAGCCATGGCCGCTGAGCCTGCGCGTCCGGAGCCTGTGCTCCGCAACGGGAGAGGCCACAACAGTGAGAGGCCCGCGTACCGCAAAAACAAAACAAAACAAACAAACAAACAAAAAGTTCCTATGGCTTGGAAGCAGGGAGAGGACTAACACATAAACAAATATAAAGTATAATAAAGCCTAAGTAATTGAAAGGCAAAAGAAGACACAACCACTTTTTAGTAAGCAGGGACACCTTCTTTGAACCATTTGAAAAAACAATGACAATTGTTTATATAAATGATTCATTTATTCTTTGAGATTTTGTAATTTTTCTTAGAAATTCTCTTTGGTAATTCAACTTGGCAACCCTAGCTTTATAGTGAACAAAAAATTTCTACGAAATTTCTATGAAAAGGAAAATTATCAACATAATAGAACTAGCTTCCATGTTTCTCCAACTTCTTAGACTGACTTAATGCTCTTTATACTCAATATTATCTACAGTCCTGTCTCTATTTTATATCTATCTACATCTGTATCTATATTCTATGTCTAGTCCTAAACATATCTATCACTATGCCTTTATCTATATCTACGTCTACATCTGTAGTCTTTTTTATATACACTTTTATTGTTTCCCTAATTAAAATGTTATTTATTGTAGCTGGCTTCATACAGCCGGTGCTTAAAATTTTGTCCCTAGCATCTAGTAAGCATGCAATAAGTGAATGAAATATTAAGCACAGAGCAATATTTAATCACACTTCACTTATTTCAGCAATGTATGTTTGTCAGTCACAAAGTAGTAAACATGACCCTGCTCTTCTCTGAAAGTAAGATATTAAATGTATTCCTCTCATAAAAGATATTTAGTGCAGACTTATTTTGATGGTTTACACTTAGGCTACATGAAGTCCAACAATAAACGTTGTTATCACCAGCTAACTACAACATCAAACAGGAAAGAGATGTCTATCTCTTTACAAACACCAGTAATTTTGCACATTTTCACAAAAAATGTCTTCACAATTGATATCCTATCTAACACAAAAAGGGGAGGGAAAATAAAAATTGGTTATAAATAGGTACCTGTCTTTTTTCTTTATTTCTAGTTTTATTATTGACATATATCACTGTATAAGTTTAAGGTGTACAGCATAATGGGTTGACTTATATATATTGGGAAATGATTACCACAATAAGTTTAGCTAGCATCCACCATCTCATATACAATAAAAAGAAAAATACGAGAAACACAAAGATACAATAAAAAAAAGGAAAAACAATTTTTTGTGATGATAACTCTTAGTGTTTACTCTCTTAACATTCATATATACCACACAGCAGTGTTAACGGTAATCATAATGTTGTACATTACATCCGTAAGTACTTATTTATCTTACAACTGAAAATCGGTACTTTTCGACCACCTTCCTCTAATTCCCCACCCCCCCCCCCATTCCCTGGCATCTGTCATTTTCAAGGAGAGTTTTGTTTGTTTTATTTTTGTTTTTTTAAGCTCTGCAGCTGTAGCTTAGTTCAAAAGTGTGTTTGGAAAGATGCAACCAGGCATTAAAACACATTGCAGAACTTCTGGGATGAAAAATGCATCGGTTTGGGCTTCCCTGGTGGCGCAGTGGTTGAGAGTTCGCCTGCTGATGCAGGGAACACGGGCTCGTGCCCCAGTCCGAGAAGATCGCACATGCCGCGGAGCGACTGGGCCCGTGAGCCATGGCCGCTGAGCCTGCGCGTCCGGAGCCTGTGCTCGGCAACGGGAGAGGCCACAGCAGTGAGAGGCCTGCGTACCGCAAAAAAAAATGCATCGATTATTTATGAGAAAAGAAAAGGTGTGCTGTATTTATCTTACACATGTCTTATGTTAAATACAAGCCATATATGACTGTGTATGGTCCAGTTTTGTCCTCATTGTGCCTTGTTTAGTACAATCAGTTAAAGGAAATTTAGTTAAAGGGAGTTAATTCTAAGGTCTGGAAAATGTTATTAGAAAAGAAAAAACTTGCTTTTAGCTGATAAAAACATCATCTAGCTGGGGGATTCAGGTCTGTGAAAAATGATCTCTTAAGAAACAATATTATTCTATGCAGTCTTAAAAGAGCTTCTGGCCTTTCTAAGAATTTCAAAGATTCCTGGCATTTAGCGGATAGAAGGTAGTTTTACTTGAAGCTAAAGCTAAGAAATACTTTGTTGCTCTCACCAATTTTGCAGCATAAATGTCTATGACATATACTATGAGTTTGATAGATTCTAAATTCATGACTGTTTCAAGTAGAAGGGATGACCAAGTGCTATTTTAAGGTTTTGTATGATCAAGTGTGTATATAAATTCCTGTTAGCTTCATATAGGATTAACGTAATGCTTCCTGACTCAACTTGGTGCATGGGCTTGCTCCAGTAATTGACTTCTAGTTGGAAAGATAGAGGTTAAGTTGGTTCAAGGTCTACTGCAGAGTGTACTCAAGAATATTAATTCTTATCATCAGAAAATCTGCCTAAATAAATATTTCCATCATCCTTGCCAACCAATGATTATACAGTTAAGTTACTGTAAAACTCATTGCTGATAGGTGTGGTTGGGATTGTCATTGTTACCCTTTAATTGTAACACACTCCAAAATGCCCTGGCTTCAGGGATGAATTATATATTTACTCTACTTTAAGTCCATCTAGCAACAGCTAGTATATGTGAAATATACTAGCAATAATGAAACTGCAGAGGGAGCAGAGTGGTGATACTGGTCATTGTAGAAAATTAGAGGTGTAATTTATCAAAGAGTAAAAATTATATTTTTACATGTAGTTTCCCTAAGCAGTCATAAGAAATAGGCAACAAAGAAGAGAATCTGTATGCCTAACTCTAATGTCCAAATATTTGCTCTGTTTCTATGTGTTGATTTTCTGTTCTCTGCTTTGGTTTTGCTTTGCTGGCATAAATTGTTCATACCATTACCTTATAATCCTTTTGTATCTTTGTAAGTTCCATAGTGATTCCCCTCTTTTATTCCTGATTTTAGTAATTTGAGTCTCCTCTCTTTCTTTCTTGGTCAATCTACCTAAGAATTTTCAATTTGTTGATTTTTATAAAATTGAACTTCTGGTTTAATTCATTTCCTCTATTGCTTTTCTATGCTTTATTTCATTTATTTTCTTCCTTCTGCTTCCTTTGAACTTAGTTTGATTTTTGTTTTTTTTTGTTTTCTTAGATTGGAAGGTTAATTCACTGATTTGAAGTTTTTCTTCTTTTTTAATGTAATGTTCAGAGCTATAAATCCCTCTTAAGGCCAATACCCTCTATGCTATAATTTTTGGTATATTGTGTTTTTATTTGCATTTGCTTCAAAATATTGTTTAATTTTCCTTATGATTTCTTCTTTGGCCCACTGGTTATTTAGAGGTGTGTTTAATTTCCACATATATGTGAATTTCCCAAATATTCATCTGTTATTGATTTCTAACATTTCCATTTTGGCCAGAGAACATATTTTGTGAAATTCAATCCCCTTATATACATTTATACTTTTTTTTTTAAGTTCTAGTATATGGTATGTATTGGAGAATGTTCAGTTAGCACTTCTGAAGAATGTATTTTGCTGTTGTTGGATGGTGAATTCTATAGATGTCTTTTTGGTCTTATTTGTTTATAATGTGTCAAGACTTTTATTTCCCTGTTAATCTTCTACCACATTGTCTTATTTATTATTAAAAGTGGGTGTTTTGATGTCTCTAATGATGATTGTTGAATGTGTATATCTTCCTTCACTTCTTTCAAGGAAGTGAGTTCAATATGCAGGAATTTTTTGATTCCTGCATATTGGGGTTCCATTTTTAGGTGCATGTATGTTTATAATTGCTGCTACTTCTTGATGAATGGACACATTTATCATTATGAAATGTCCTCTGTTACCTCTAACAAAAGTTTTGTTTTAAAATCTATTTTGTGAGGTTGAAAGAAAAATGGAAATACAATCTTCTTGACCATGTTTGACTGCCACAGAGTTCTGTGTCATGGGGCTGGGTGGATGACAAAAGTAGGTGGCCTGTCCTTCACAAAGTAAACCAGTCTCAGACTGAAAGCTGGAGGAAAATGAGACCCCAACTTCTTGGTCACACATGCCCAAAATAAAGCACCGAGGCAGAGCTCGGAGAAGGATGATAAAGCTTCTTATTCTGCCATTCTGGAAACCGTTCCCTGCCCCCTTCTTTTTTTTTTAATTTATAAGAGAGATTTATCTGAAGAAATACTACAGTGTATAAAAAGCACATGAAGTCTTAATTTCCACTCATACAGTGGTAGATTTTACACAATGTGTAATAAAAAACTTTTAAAATCCAGAATGCACGAAGTACTGCACAGTTTGATCACTAAGTCATTAGTTGATAAGAAAATGTTCATAGCAAAATTGAGTGGAAGTACAGAGTTTCCATCTACTGCCTGCCCACATGCACCCAGACTCCTCCATCATCAACGTCCCACACCAGAGTGGTATATTTATTACAACACATGAACCTATACTGACACATCATTAATACCCAAAGTCCACAGTTTACATTAGGGTTCACTTTTGGTGCTGTACCTGCTATAAATTCAGACAAATGTATAACGACATGTATCCTCTATTATAATACCATAGAGAGTAGTTTCACTGCCCTAAAAATCCTCTGTGTTCTACCTATTCATTCCTCCCTACCCCTTAACACTTAGCAGCTACTGATCTTTTACTATGTCTACAGTTTTGTCTTTTCCAGAATGTCATATAGTTGGAATCATATATGTGTAGCCTTTTCAGGTCAGGTTTTCACTTGGTGATATGCGTTTAGGGTTCCTCCAAGTCTCCTCATGGCTTGATAGCTTAGTTCTTATTCTGTATAATTTTAGATATTTTCTTTTGCATAACAAGAAAATGAGGATTATTCCAAAGATGCATTTATATCTTATAAGTCAAAATATATATTTCATATAATATGGTTTTCTCTGTTTTGAAAAATATTTCATGTTACCCTAATTTAGCAAGATTTTCTAGCAGTTAATTATGCTTGTGCTTCCAGCCATTAGAAATCTCAGACTTCTGATGGATCTCCTGATGGATCCACTGAATTCACATCATGCAGTCAGGTTCTTGTGGAAAATTACAGCACATTTATTTCTCATCAATGCTGAAGTTACTTTCTGGTTAAGTACTTAAAAAACAGAAACACTTTTCAATCTTTGAAGCCATTCAGTACTACTGAGAGACAGTAAAATGTAAATGTTTTTAAAGTCATACCTATATAGGTATATATGCGTGTATATGTATAATCTGACATATATTATCCACTAATGAAGTTCCTTACATAACATTGCCACTCCACGGCATGTGGGATCTTCCTGGATCGGGACACGAACCTGTGTCCTCTGCATCGGCAGGCAGACTCTCAACCACTGCGCCACCAGGGAAGCCCATTGCTGTAATCTTAATAATGGTCTTGATTACTAACACAGTGAATTTCACCACCTTAAAGAAGAAACAGCATTACATCAACTGTTAAAATAAAGCAAAAAATATGCTAGTTACTTATTATCTGTCATATCTTTCATGATATTAAGTACTATTATCTCTCTATTAAAAATACATTTTTGCATCTATTTTTTTTCTGTTAATACACTCTTTAATGTTAAATAGTAATTGTACATCATAACTATCTTGACAGACCACTAATAAGACTTAAGCATCGTGGTAAAATGATGAGTTAAAATTGTCACTTCTTGGGCTTCCCTGGTGGCGCAGTGATTGAGAATCTGCCTGCTAATGCAGGGGACACGGGTTCAAGCCCTGGTCTGGGAAGATCCCACATGCTGCGGAGTGGCTAGGCCCGTGAGCCACAATTACTGAGCCTGCGCATTTGGAGCCTGTGCTCCGCAACAAGAGAGGCCACGATAGTGAGAGGTCCGCGCACCGCAATGAAAAGTGGCCCCCGCTTGCCACAACTAGAGAAAGCCCTCGCACAAAAAAGAAGACCCAACACAGCCATAAATAAATAAAAATAAAAAAAGAGTTCCAATTTCAATGGTCAGCTACTCTTACAAATTCCCACAATCAGAAAATGCAAACTTTAAAAAAAAAATTGTCACTCCTCTGCCTTCTTTTTTCTTACTAAGAGTATTCAGAAAATATCTGATTGTTATAAAATGCTTACATGACAATATCTCTCTATGATATAGTTTAAAAGCACTACCAGTTAAACATGACCCATGTGATGAATACCTACTACATTATTAGTAGTTGGAAACCTTTTTATTTCTATTCAGCTTTCTATTTTTTATTCCTTAAATTTGAATTTGGAGTAATTAATTTTTAGTTCCCCTGAGCAAACAATAACAATATTGGGGACCAAATAATAAATGATCTCAGGTAACTAAACCATGTCACGAGATTGTCTTACTGCAGTTTGATGTTTCTTGTATCATTATAACAAAGACCAGGCTGTTTTATGCACATAAAACTACACTGACATCCAGACAACCAATTATTCTACATTCTTCAGGCTTCTGTACTAGGTATTTTTGTTTTGTTTTAGGTAGAATGTCTTTTTCCAATGCTGAATAGCTCACTCTTTGAATACCCAAAAATATCTTTGTAAATTTTCATATCAATGAAATAAGAAATAGTCATGAGATTTCAATTATACATGTCACAATGATTCAGTATTTAGGTTTCCCTGCATCCCTAAAAATTTCTTCCACAAATATATAAATAACATTCTGTCTTTACTTTTTCCTCTCAGAATGTACTTCTATGTGAGTCTTAAAGAGAAGAATAGTGGTCTTGATTTTCCTAATTCATACAGCAGCAGACAGGGGTGTGCAAGGATAAATAGGCAATGTAATCTTCCATCCAGAATAGCACAGAATAGTGGAAGAGACAGACATGTGAACAATTATGACAAGTGGACAACTGAAGTAAGAGATAGCTACAAAGTACCATGCAAACACAAAATAAGAAGCACCTCAGCATCACTAAGGAGATAAATAACAGCTTCAGATTGGAAGTTACATTTGAGTAATTGTGAATAATGAGTGGAATTTTTCCAGAAAGGTAGTCACTTTAAAAGGAGACTGAAAAAATACATATTCTCAATCAAATCCAAAATTATCAGTTTTATAAGAAGACATATACTAAACCAGAATGTCAGAAACAGTGTTGGTAAATACTTTATTTTGCTGCAGAAGCTAGTTCCTTTACTCTATGACCCATGCAGGACTGGGGAAATATGCAGTTTCTACAAATAACTCCTCAGAGTGAAAGGCACAATCATTCTTGCATTGAATATGAAAACTATCAACTCATGTACTCTGCTCTTTCACAGATATATGCTTCAGGATATATTGAACTGTGATATGGAGGCAGAAGTTTAACATGGTTAAGACATGAAAATCAACTGGGGGGCTTCCCTGGTGGCGCAGTGGCTGGGAGTCCGCCTGCCGATGCAGGGGACACGGGTTCGTGCCCCGGTCCGGGAGGATCCCACATGCCACGGAGCGGCTGGGCCCGTGAGCCATGGCCACTGGGCCTGCTCGTCCGGAGCCTGTGCTCCGCGGCGGGAGAGGCCACAGCAGTGAGAGGCCCTCGTACAGCAAAAAAAACAAAAAACAAAAAAAAACAACTGGGAACAGATGAGTAAGGTGGCACTCCAGAATCAGGGAGCAAGTGTATCCTGCACGATGTCATATAAGAAGGTCTAGTTTTGGGGGTGGCAGAGGGTTGAGGTGCGTGAGAGTTGAAGGCAATATTATTCCTTTTTAATAAATTTATTTATTTATTTCAGCTGTGTTGGGTCTTCGTTGCTGTGTGTGGGCTTTCTCCAGTTGTGGCGAGCGGGGGCTACTCTTCATTGCGGTGCATGGGCTTCTCATTGAGGTGGCTTCTCTTGCTGTGGAGCAGGGTCTCTAGGTGTGCAGTCTTAAGTAGCTGTGGCACGTGGGCTCAGTAGTTATGGCTCACGGGCTCTAGAGCACAGGTTCAGCAGCTGTGACACACGGGCTTAGTTGTTCCACTGGGAATCTTCCCCGACCAGGGCTTGAACCCTTGACCCCTGCATTGGCTGGCGGATTCCTAACCACTGTGCCACCAGGGAAGTCTGAAGGCAATTTTTAAAAAGTCAAAATTCATTATATATATGTATAAATGAAGGCACCTGGAAATCCTGAGAATCCAATAAGCAAAACCTTAAACTTTAATATGAACTATTAGGAATGATTATTCCCATTAAATATTTTCTTCTATCTTTCTACACTTAAAAATAATTACTCAAAGGGGGTTACTTTCTTGGGCATGCTCTCTGGTCTTTTTGCACTTATTTTCTAAAGAGTAGCTGTCTTATGGTAATTATTGGACTGATATTCCACCTCACACACCAGTATAGCCTGTTTACCAGTCTTCTCTGATTGGTTCATGTGTCCATGTTAATTGGATAGTAGATTGATTATTATTGGCTGATGCCATTGCAGGCTAGTTGTTAAATACTTTCAATACCTCTCTTGGTTCTGATGGGCATTAAAAATATTAATAATACCATTCATTTTGTTTCATTTAAAAGGTTAACAATTAACTTTGCCCACTTTTACAGCATCTACTTCCATTTCTCCAGTCATTTAAACAGAGTGACTTAATGTAGTTTCTTTAAATAAAATCTAAAGTTTCGAAGTGTTTAATTTTATTTCTTTGCTACAGTTTACAAGGGAAGTAATGAGAAATATAGGACCAACATTTTTCAGATAACGGAAATCATAAATGTTTACTTATAAAAATACATACATTGATAATACTATATGCAGGCATACACATTTCTAATTAGAAACAGATATAAAGCCCATTGGTAAATTGAAATAATGTTAATTTTTTAAAAATAATTTTTCTTTCATCAAGTAAGCAATTATGGCTCAAAATTTCATTTATGTTTCCTACTCTCTAATGTAAGGGACTTTCTTCTTTTTCATACATTTGTAAGAAAGATTTTTCTTTTTACATATTGTATCAACCAGTACGTGGGCTTGTTAAAAGCTGACTATATACATATTTGTATATTATATAAAGTTGGATGTATATACATCAAACTTGAATGATATTCTCCAAACTTAAGCATATATACCACCTCATAAAATTAACTTCTAGATTATAAAACTATGACTCTATGTTTTATTTAATATATTTAGTATTTGAAATACAATAAAATGTTATTCATGAGTTTAAATCAAATTGCTATCTCTCTCTCACATAGAAATTTATATACAATTTTTACAATAGCTGACCTTGAAAGAAAAAAAGTATAGAAGCCTATTTCCCTCTCTATTTTAAAGACAAGATTGCAAAGTATCCAAGGAAAATGACAACAGACAAATTAGGTAAACTAATTTAAAACGTCAAAAAATCATTTAATCTTTTCCATCAAAATATGTTCTGAATTGTACTTTTGAAGCTGTTCAATTTGTACATCAGTGAATAACTTTCTCAAAGCAAATTACTTTGGTTTTATTTGAAAATAATGCTTCTCCCACAAAGTCCTCTTTTATTTCCTACTAAAGGCAATTACATCAGAGTAAGGTCTTTGTTGCTTAAGGATTAAAATGCTTTAGCTACTTAGTCAGACAGTGTGATCATAATTTCCATGTCATGCAGTCAGTCATTGGGAATTATAACAGTACATTTTCTGGAATATTGGAATATTGGGTAAAAATGCAGTTGAAAGAAAGAGAGGATAATTAGTCCTGATTATCCAACTCTCTCTCCGGTATCATCAGGACTAATCAAAGCTTTCCTTACATACCTTCAAGAATCCTACTCTTCTCTGATGACCCAAACCCTTCAACTCATCACCTCTTCAACATTAGTGTGGATTATGATCTTTACCAGCAAATGTCCTAGGACACTGCTTTCAGAGGATTTTTAGAGTGGTTGTATATTTCTAGTATTTTTCACACACTATAGTTTCTGGAAGTGAGATAAGTGACTTTCAATGGAAGCCAACCAGAGGATGACGCAGATACTGGAATTAACAGAAAAAACCTTACCGTAACTTTTTAAAAAATGTCTAAACAGTTAAAAAAAACAACAACAACATTATGATTGTGGAACAGATGAGGAATCTCAGCAGAGTAATAGAAAAAAAAAGAACAAATGAACATTTTAGAGCTAAAATTTACAACATCTGAACTAAAAAATTCACTGAAGGGACTTAAGATCAGGCTAAGTATGGCAAAAGGTAGGATCAGTGAACATGAAGATAGAATAATGGACATCATTTAATTCGCAGAATAGAAAAATAAAAGCTTGAAAAGAAAAGTGAGGAGAGTCTCAGTGAACGTTCAGACAGTATTAAGGGAGGTCCAGAAAAGAGAAAATGGGGCAAAACATTTTCTCAAGAATTAATGACTGAAAATTTTCTGGATAGTAAACACTATCCAAAAGAAATATTCTTCAAAAATAAGGCAAAATGCCATTTTAGAGATAAAAATTGAGAAACATTTTTACCAATAGACCTGCACTTCAGGAAACATTAAAAGAATTCCTTCAGTATGAGCAGTGTTGACACCAGATGAAAACTCAGATTTGTAACAAGGAATAAAGAGCACCAGAAAGGGAAAATGTGGGAAAATATTTTTAATACACAGTTTTGTCTTAATTTATTTAACACATATAATTGTTTAAAGCAAATATTATAACTCTGTATGACAGCGGTTAATACACACACACACACACACACACACACACACAAATACTAGGAGAGCAGTGAATACTCTGTTTCAAGTTTCTTTTATTTTATATGAAATAGTATAATAGAAACTTTAAGTGGACTCTGATAAGTTAATAATGTACAATTCCTAGAGCAATCACTGAAGAAATGAAATAGAAATAAGAAAGTGAATGCAGTCATAGCTAAAAGTCAATAAAAATTAAAATGGAATGCTAAAGTTAATTCAAATAAATTTCTAAAAATTCCTCGCCCCTACAAGGACATTCAATCCATTGAGGTCCTGCCCATCTACTCCCTCATATATTCTCATTCCTCCTTTTCCATATAGGATTCCAAGACTTCTAAAATCAATCATTCCTTTGCACACACCTTCAACTCCCTTGTCTGCCTGTCTGTCACTCTCTCTCTGTTACATTTCTCTTGAAAGCTACCTCTACTTACTCAGTGTCTGTTTTTGAGCATTTCAGGATGAAGTGTTGACCATTCTGACTTATCTGAGTTAAAGTTATCACCACAACTTCTCATTATGGGTGAATGAATCTTCTAATTTTCTCTAGTAAAAACACTCTTCCTTTTTCAAAAAGGATTTGTCTCTTTACATCTCCATCACAGCCTCTTCCTTTCATACTCACAGATGATGCCCTTGACTTATGTCACTAAGGAAGGAGAAGCAACCAAAAGAAATGGTTCATCTCGCCATCATTAGATCTCTTATTCTGCCTGGACCCATAACTGTACCCATATGCCCTCTTGTAAAAATGAATGCCTGTCCTGCCTATGTAAGGCTAACCACTCCACTTTTGCAATAGATCTCAAATAATTCTCACCTATATGAGAAAAATATTCCAGAAATGAGCTACAGTTTTTTTCTTTATCATTTACTAGAACACTTACATCACAATACGTTTTAATAATGAAAACCAATTAAATAAACAAGTAGCCAGTATTATAAACAACAAAAAAAATCAAGCTCAAATTGAAATAATGTGATTTTATTCGGGATCTCAGAATTCTTACTGAAATATAGAACTGTACTTCTTTTTAACAGGACACAGAAAGAATGAGGGATAATCTCAACTGTGACGACTAAATTGTTTCAAATTTTCCTAAAGATTATAGGAAAAAATATTAATCATATCATTGGTAAGATTTTGGCAAGAAAACAAGTGCAACATGAGATGCTTCAAACCGAATTAGGTAAAGATGTATGTGTCTATGTGTGTGTCAGTTTTTCGGGGTGAAATAAATGGCTATGTAAATTTGTGTGCTTTACAGTCACAGAAAAAGAAGAGACAGGAGAAGCTTATTTAATTGCAGGAATAGATTCATAATTACTCGTAATTCATAAATATATCTTCTGTATCTTTGAAATGTCAGCAAAACAGAAAAGTAAAAATCAGATTTTATAATTCATGTTTTACAATCAACATAAGGGAATTGCATTTACCTTCTATAAATTACTTCATATCACAGCATCTATTAAAATTTTCATTAGGCATCATACCAAATTATTAATAAAAGTTCTCTGATTTCTTTTCAGTATTTCTTAAATGCTGCAACATCTTTGTTTTACCAGAATTTGAACATCATTACTGAGAGTAAATTTTCATAAGTATGAAAGAAATGTGTTCAGAAATGAGTTCTGTTTCATATCTAAGAAGTTTAAACTTTTTCCTGCTTTAGAATGTATAAAATGGCTTCTCATTGCCTGTCTGTTAAATCTGAGCTCTTTTCATTTTTTCTGAGACACTCTCTGATTTAGTTCCACTCGATTATGACTTGCTTGTCTTGTCTGTTGCTTCAATCAGACAAGTCATCTCTCGGCCTCCTCACAGGCCACTGCCAGTGAGTTTTACGCACGGGTAAAGAGTCTCAGAAAAAATGAGTGACTCTTTAGTTGAGGGAACAAAGGCCAGAGCACCAAAGGCAGCAGAGGCCAGGAACAGAATTCAATGAAGAGAAAGAAAATGGAAAAAAATGGTTGCGTGGAGGACAGTAAAATAAGGGAAATATTTGTTAAATGTAAAAGGAAAAAATAGTGTTTTTTTTTTCCTTAAATAAAATGTTTGGCACAATTAATGCTTTGAAATAATCTATTTCATATATTTTTAGCAAATATTAGACACACTTCAAAAGAGAATTACAAACTAATGATTTAAATTCTAAAATATCTTTCCTAGAGCTGACAGTCCATAGACATGAAGAAAAGAACATTTGGATTTTCACCATGCTTCGCCCTGCCTTTACCCAGGTATGGTCGGAAACAGCAGTTTACCAATGGCAGAAGAGATTAACAAAGAGTTGACTCCAATCATGCTGTCTTCAACTGACCAACCAAAACCCAGAGATACTAAAGGGGGAAATATATCTTACCTGTTTATCTTGTTTTGGGCTGTAAATTCACAGAGCTTGCCGATATTTCATCTGAGGCAGGATAAATGTTTCCTCCCCTAAGTAAGTACAATGAGAGACAAATGAATTTGCATTTTTATTGCATTACACAAGCCATACTTGTTTGATCTTATTAGTTGCACTAGTTTGCCTTGATGAGTGCCGTATCTTCAATCTGCTCATTATATGAAATGTTAGCATTCAAGATGAGCATTTTCTGAATTTACACCTGAGAAAGATTGCTGACCTCAACAACAGTTTCACACTTTTAAGTATGCTCGTGGTGACTAACATTGATGCTTCAGATGGCATAGAGGTTGGATTTACTTCAGTCCTTTAGGATAGTAGGAATTTCAGTCTGAAAGGTGAGTGACACTGGAGAAAATGGAAAGTTATGCGAGTCCTAGGAAGTATGACCACGCATAATTCAGGAAGGGGACTCTAGCAGGGACTGGGAAATAGCAGGGTATAGGGGAGTGAGTCTAGCAGGGGTCCAGGAGGATCTTTTACACTATCTCTAAATTGCAAAATGAAATGGAAGTATGATTGCACTGTATCTCTGCTACAAACTTAACAAAGCAGCACAACTAATTGGAAAGAGTTAGCTAGTATTTGCTACATTAAAGAGTAACTCTGGCTGTTTGTTTGTTTGCTTGCTTGCTTGTTTTTAAAGCCCATTAATTATTTTTTTCTCAGCCTCAGGTTATATTGTCAATAGATATCAGACTCTTTATGAGGGAGACATCTTTTCCAGTGTCATTTTATTCAAAACACTTAAAAATATAACGATTATCTTCATTGAAAACTCCCCCTTCTCCCTCAAAAAACATTACCGTATGAGATAAGCACTGTCTTTTAGGAAACATTATAAACTCACTACAATCGCTCATATTTTTCCCCATAATGAGTGAGTTTAACAATGATATTAAAAACGAGGTGAGAAAGAAACACAATTTCAGAAGGCAGAGCATAGCATATATATGGGTGTCGCTTGTGAATGAAGCTATGTTTATGTCACTGATAGTCAATTTCAGCATGTGCTGTCCTGAAGTCTACAAGCTAGACAGAAAACTGAAAAACAAGATCAAGCTATGTGATGTGATTGTTAAATGCTGGGAATCAATAAGAGGAGATAGCTCATGCTGGCGCATCTCAATCAGAAGTGGAGTGGAAACACAGGAGGTGGGTGTACCAAAGGTAGGCAGCTTTGCAAGCAAAGCCCCAGGAGCAGCTCATTCACTGCGCTCAGAGATCTGCCTTTTGCACAGCTGTTTACTGTAAAACTTGGGGGTTTTACAGTAGAATTTTTCTCACTAAAGCACAGAGTTGTCACTGATTTTGGAAATAATGTACAGAAATCACAACCAAAAATTAAAATTGAGAGGACCTTCTGAAATACCAGTGGGATGGATGATTCTGTCTAAATTCATTCCAGGTATAGTTAGTACAAGCTTTTTAGGGTACTTGGTATGTGAAAGGCATTGGGCTTGGTGTTAAAATTAAAAGGATGGATGAAACTAATTATTGTTCTCAAAAACAGCCTACTTTGCAAAGGAAAGAAATTCAGATCAATTAACATTTTGATATGTTTTGGTAAATAACACAGTTGGCTTACACAAAGGGTCCTGTGGGAGGAATATCTACTATGTCAGACCAGTAGGAGAGCTTTGAGGGTCACCCCCTGTGCAATATTTTGCAACACAAATGGGTTTTTAAAAGGTGCCTGTGTTTTAAGGCATAATAATGAAATTAGGCACTGTTATGACAAAAACATTCATAAGAGTAAGTGGGGGAAGCTGAGGTCCTCATCAGAGCGGGGTGATGTAATCTGATGTACATGAAGGTGCCTGGTGCCCATCAATCACAGCCCTTTGTAGGTGGATCAGGGCTAGGTAAACACTTCCAGGTGGTTTACCAAACCAAAGATGACTGACAAAGACGGACTGTTAGCTTAATCAATTTAGTTTAGTCTAAAATTTTATTTATGTATTTATTTTAGGATGGTGGTTCACAGGTGGAACATAATAACTTCGATGACCTTGGGACTCAAATGATAGTTTGAAGTAGATAGTTGGAAATATTGCCTCGAGCAAATCAGGAATGCCTCCTAAGAACTTCTGCGGTAGTTTTTGTATCCAGGAGTAGGATACATCAGGAGATTTATGGGGCAATAGAGCAGAAGTGTCAAACGCTTCTGAGATAGATATTCAAGGCAAAGGTGTGATGAATAAGAGGGTGGCAGTGGGATTCCTTTTTCCCCAGGGCATGTACAATACTATTCTACTGTATTTTTGTTGTTGTTCTTTTGTTTTGTTTTATCCCCTAACCTATCTATATTTTTGTCTTTTCTTTCCTAGATTTGAGTTCTCGGAAGCCAAGGTCCTCTTCTAAATGTCCGTCTTTTCCCAACACAGTGTTATGAAATGTTATGCTAAGGGAAATGAAGGGCAAAGCCTTCTGTATCTGACTGGAGGTAAACCTTGGTCACAGTTTCACTAACACTTGGACATTGCAGGTAAGTGGAGCACTCATCTGTGCAATACATGCGTGATAACCACGCACACACAGGCTGTCCGCTGTTGATCAAGTTCAAACATGCAGCACATTGAACAAACCATATATTCTGAAGCACACATTCACAATGATTGAGGAAAAATGACAAGACAAAATATCGAAAAGTTGGGCTTCCCTGGTGGCGCAGTGGTTGAGAGTCCGCCTGCCAATGCAGGGGACACGGGTTCGTGCCCCAGTCTGGGAAGATCCCACATGCCGCAGAGCAGCTGGGCCCGTGAGCCACGGCCGCTGAGCCTGCACGTCCGGAGCCTGTGCTCCACAGCAGGAGAGGCAACAACAGTGAGAGGCCCACGTACCACACACACACACACACACACACACACACACACACACACACAGACACACACACACACAAATATATATATATATATATATATAAAAGTTAAATTTGATATAAATTGTAGATTTCTGATTCTCTCAACTGAAGTAAATACCTATACACAGAATAATACAAAATGATAGATTTATACTTGCAAATCAGGGAAAGGTACTGGCTTGAAGTCTAACAGACCATGTTCAAAACCACGCTCTGCCTTTGCTGGCCTCTGACCTCCAGCCACTTACTTAACCAAAGCCTCGCTCACTTCACATGACAACTGGACATCCTCACACAAGTTGACATTCAATGAATCTTGACTATTACTATTTTTCTGCAAGTGGTACAGATAAGATGTTTCACTATATGCTTCTGAGGATGAACTCACAAGTTAAGTTTCAGAGATTAGAAGCCCTTTTGGAAAAGTAAGATAAACACATGAGAAATTTAATTTGGGAAGCAACAAAAATGTGTATGTGTGTGTCTTTTGTTTGTATATGTTACTCTAAGTATATTAGAGGTAAAGATAGTACATGGTTAGTGTAGCCATAAGGATAAAAATATAACAATAAAATACAAGGAATACATGACAATGGAGAAAACTCAATATGCAATCTAACCTTGAAAAAGGTGTAGCAAATTTCACCAACTTCACAGATATTATGGTATGTTAGAGACCGAGAATAATCTGATTTTTCAGCCCAGATTGGGGTAAGTCAAAAATAATACCAAAGCTTACTGAAAATTAGAGAATCTGATAGCAGATGGGGCCTAAACATTCCCTACCATAAAGGTCAAGACAATATTGAAGGACACTTTAACGGAAGAGCTGGGAGTCCACCTATATGAAGGTATCCTAAGGACAATGATGATTTCTAGTCCCTACTTCAGAGCAGGAATTGGATATAGAAATGAGTGCAGTTTGGCAGTATGTGAGCTGGACAATGGGATAGTATTGGACAGTTGTTCTTGCCTTTGACAATCTTAAGCTACACCACTAACTGAGCTTATGATGAAGTACCTTCTGTGTTTTTATTATATTCAAGCTTATTTTCCTGTAACAAGTATTTTTTCAGACATATTTTCTTAAAGGATTTGAATACTATTTCATGGAGAACAACTAATGACCATGTAGTTGGTGTTGGCATCTTTATAAATGTCTCAGTATTTCAAAATAGAACATTTTATCATATATATGATGTTCAAAATATGTCCAGACTCGATATGCCATAAATATTTGTCATACTCAAGGAATCAAAGCACAGCTAATGAATACAAAAAATAAAATTCTTCTTCATTTTCAGAAAAATTTTAGTCAGTAGTATTCATTTTTATTTGTCTTGTTTTACAATAGAATCATTTATGAGATTCTATTTTTTTTTTTTTTTTTTTTTCGCGGTACAAGGGCCTCTCACTGCTGTGGCCTCTCCCGTTGCGGAGCACAGGCTCCAGACGCGCAGGCTCAGTGGCCATGGCTCACGGGCCTAGCCACTTCGTGGCATGTGTGATCTTCCCGGACCGGGGCATGAACCCTGCCCCCTGCATTGGCAGGAGAACTCTCAACCACTGCACCACCAGGGAAGCCCCCATTTAGGAGATTCTTATCTCAACCCATCCATCAGTCTGTGTAATTTGTGCGCAAAATTTTATATAAGGGAAATGTATGGCATCAGGGTTACTTTTTCTAGCATTATTTGTTCTTCTCTTTTATTTATTCTTAGGCCACCTCTCTAGTCTCTGTAAGGTCTTAAATCATTTCTGATTAAAATTTACTATCTTGAGAGTATAATTTAGATTTCACCTCTGTTTTTCCTCTCAGCAACATTTAAATAAGGGAAACAAGAGAGGGATGTCTGTTTATAACCTAGTTTATCATTTTAGAGATTCCTTACTAGTTTTGATTAGAATTTGTACTGTTTTCCATAATATGCATCACACTTCATATCAATGTCAATCCATAGAGTTATTTGAAAACTTTATAAAATATTTCACTAGATGGAAATTCAGGGACCGTAAGTGTAACAGATGAAAAAATTGAAGTTGATGGATGTTATACAATTTGCCCAAGAGTTAGTTGGCATAAGAACTAGAAATAAGACCATTATATTCTCAGTTAATCTATCAAACAGTCAGTAGGTAAATATGGACAACCTACCAAAATTATTCTAGTTTTTCATTTTATTCTCTATGAGTTTTGCATTTTTCCACTTCAGCTGCAATTTCATGTTGCCTTTTTTCCCCTATATTTGATAACATAAGTTTGGCACTGATTTACAGGAGAACAGCCAGGACAATTAAGAGGGATAGAAAAAAGTAGAGGGTGTAACTCAGAGATGGTAAACGTACAGTTCGGGGAATTCATGAGGAAACCTCCCCACCAGGACCCTACCCCAGTTGTGATTTCTTTTCTTCTTCCTTTTGCTACATCATTTCTCAGCCATCAGTTTTGTTACATTATTCTCCTTAAAGTATCATAGTTATTAACATTTGGGGGTATATCCCAATCTATATGTTTATATAATACACTGATAGAAAAGAGTAACCATAAAACATGCTATAAGCAATGTGTTGATGCTTTTTTTCATGCACATCTTCCTATCATTCCACTCATTTCATATTTTGTTTTCCATCATGTGATGAACATTTCCCTTATTTTGTAATGTCGCCTGGAAAATGATTCATAGCTCAAGGCTATGACCAGAGAGTATAAAGGCAAATTTGTTTCAAAATGCCATTTTTGTGATCTAAACCCCTAATGTTTCCAAAGCAGCAACTTGGGAACATTGGAGCTATTCAGTTTTGGTTCACAACAGTCAGTCTCCTCAAAGGTTGCATTGTGCTCTGCTTTTATGAATTACTTGCCTAGTAATATTACCTTCTCCAAACTCATAGCCACATTCACGTCCAAACTTCAGTATCATTCTACTCAATTCTCCTAACAAACAATAAAATGCAATTTTTTTGGCCTGTTCAGACAGTAATTATCAACTTTAAGTTAAATAAGAATCAATATTTCTTACAGAATGAAATGCAAAAGCCAATTTGAGCATATTTCTTAAATCTATAACATGTGAAATCTGGACCACTTGCTGAATAGAATTCTGATTTCTCAGGAAGGTTATTATACATTTACCATTCAACCATGGCAGGAATCAACTTCATCTTTGTGAAATATAAAATAAAATAGGATAATTATGAATCATGTTTCTAAAACAGATAGTTCTCTATAGTTGTTATACATGAAAACTAATAATTCAGTGACTGATTTCATAATACTCTTTAGCCAGTAAGATAAGAGCATAGAATGTCCTTGAATTAAAGGCTCAAACTTAATAGAAAGATCATGTCTTCTAAACTTGAAAGAAGAAACCAAGAAGGTTCAGTTAATTTAAGCAAAAAACAGCTGTTCATACTGATAAATATACTTTTCAGCTACCAAGGAGTGGCAGAGCAAGGAAGAGACATATACATTTGAGAGGAAAAAAATCATAGGAATGGAAGTAGTGTTTGTATTGATTATAAACTCTTTAATTATTCCCAATATGGGCCCTGAACTGAAAGCAGCATTTTGCTTTGGCTAAACTATTTAGTCAAGCAAAGGCAACAGAAATCAGCATTTGTTTCTTTGCTATTTGATTTTGTTTGTTTTGCACGCATTTGTTTTCTTTCTCCTGGGGAGTCTGATTTCTATGTAACTGGGGACAGGCAGTTGGGCTGTTGGTTAGGAAGTTGGTGCTTTCCCAGAGAGTTAGATCCTTCGAAATAAACATGGGACCCAAGGTATACCATGTGCCATGCCACATTGCTATGGAATCAACCTGTCCAGTGCAAATCATGAACAAAATATTAAAATGAGTATCATATAAGATGCACTGCCTTTGCTGTCTGATAGACCTAAATTTGAATCTTAATTCATTTTTTACAAGCTATGTAGCTGCCATTTAAGAAACATATTTACCCTAATGTCTTATTAAAATAAGGATATTACATTCTATATCAAAGGGCTGTTGCAAGGATAGAAAATAATATAAGTAACATTAACTAGGACAGTAACAAATACATCAACTTTCCTTCCATCTTGTGCAAACAATTCTATAAAGTATGCCTACTAGCTGCTCCACTGATTTGAGATTTTATTTATTACAGATTTATTTATGTTTAACCTATTTATGGTAGATTTATGGTAAGCTCTATTTATTTTATGTATCTACACAAGAGTTATTATTTCCAAAGCAACCTAATTCACATCTAGAGAATTATATAGCTGCTGAGAAAGTCAGTTCTCTGTAGCTTTTACAAATTGGCTCAACCAGGGACACTTTTACTTAGTTTTAAAGAAAATCATAATTCTTCCAATGAACTAAGAAACATAATACAAAACTTGGCAAGTCAACACTTAGAGAAGGCTGTGTTTGGATGACATTTAAAATCAGACACTGCTACTGAACATATGCTGAAGATTATCACAATTTAAAGCTTTTATGGGGTCTTCTTCCATCGGTACATTTGTTGCTTGTATATTTTTTAAAAAGCCCCAATTTTCTTGTTTGTATACGATCTGGGACGCAATAAATGTTTTGGAAAGTTAAGCACACTAAATCCATTTAGCTTTGGCAACATCTGAATGTCTGTGTTTCCAAGTTTTATATTGATTCAGAAGCCTCCATTAATGTTTCTGAAATCTGAGAAAACAAAACAATAAGCTGTTTTATTCTCTTTTTTTCTGTGTCATTCCTCATAAAATGTCAAGAAAAACTTTGAATGTTATGCAATTTAACATATCACATATCATTGACATCATAAAATAAAAGCATGAGTCTTATTTAGAGATACCTAAGCATACCCCTCTTATATGTGGAACTTTCAGAGCAAAGGCAAAGATATTTACTTTTTGGTTAAGAGAGTATATTATGGAAAGTGACATAGAGCACCTTTAATGAACAAATACATTTGATTCAAAATGTCACAACTTTTTGTTTCCAGCTCCTCTATTGAATAGAGACATTGTGAAATTACATTCAGTGTAGGACATCATATATTCATTGTGACTTAAATCTGTTTCTTTAACCAGTATTTGTTATGAAACAATCAATAAGCTTTCAGCAGATACAGCGTCTTTAGTTGGAAAGTTTATAAAGCATATTGTAAAATACAGAGGTAGAAAATATTTCATTTCTGAGTTATCTGAATATGAATATACCTGAATATGAATACATGAATAAAAATATATCTGAAACAAACTAAGAGCAATATATGCTTCTTTTTTTTTTAATTGACTGAATTGTGTTCTCTCAAAATTTATATGCAGAATCGTAATCCTCAATGCCACTGGATTTAGAGACAGGACCTTTAAAGAGGTAGTAAAGGGTGAATGAGGTCATAAGGGTGGGACCCTAATCCAATAGGACTGGTGTCCTTATCAGGAAAGGAAGAGACACCAGGGAGGTATGAGACAGAAGAAAGACCATGTGAAGACACAGCAAGGTGGCCATTTGCAGCCAAAGACAGAAGTCCTGGAGAAATCAAATCTGCCAACACCTTAATCCGGCACTTCCAGCCTCAAGATCTGTGAGAAAATAAATTTCTGTTGTTTAAACTAACCAGTCTATGGTATTTTGTTTTGGCAGCCCTAGCAAACTAATAGAGTATTTAACTTTTTTCAATATAGAAGGTCGTTGACTTATGATGGCTTGACTTATGATTTTTTTGACTTGACAATGGTGCAAAAGCAATACATATTCTGTAGAAACCCTATTTCGAATTTTGAAACTTGATTTTTTCCCAGGCTAGCAACATGTGGTATGATCCTCTCTTGTGACGCTGAGCAGTGGCAGTGAGCTGCAGATTCTAGGCAGCCACAGGATTCCAAGGGTAAACAACCAATATGCTTACAGCCATTCTGTTTTTCACCTTCAGTACAGTAGTCAATCAATTATATGAGATATGCAATACTTCACTATAAACCAGGCTTTGAGTTAGGTAATTTTGTCCAACTGGAGGCTAATGAAAATGTTCTGAGCACGTGTAAGGTAGGCGAGTCTAGGTGTATTACATGCATTTTCAACTTACAATATTTTCAGTTTACACTGGGAATATACCCCACTGTAAGCAGAGGAAGGTCTGTATTTAAGTGTTTTAGTTGGGATTAACCTCTTAGTTTATTTTTTTTAATCCTTATTTATTTGGATTGACTATTGATTTATAACCAAAACAAAATTCAGAATTTTGTTTGAAAATATGTTCATGTCAGCTTAAGTAAAACCATTGGATTAGCAATATTTATTGAATGCCAAATATTTTTCATGCATTGTAACAGGTTATAAAAACACCAAGATTAGTTAAGCATAATCCTTGTCCTCAAGGCACATATGGTCTAATGAAAGATACTGACAAGCATTCCATTATTTGTATCCAGAGCTGCAGCCAGGAATCAAGTTGAGAATCCACTTGAATCTAAGCTTTATTCATAGGTGATATGGAGAAGTGTCTGATGAATTGGCGGGCAGGTTATATTAGCCACCTCTTCCCAGACCACTAAACTCTAACAGGAAAAGGAGACACGTATGTTCCCGGAACAGAGTCTCTTCTGTCAGCAGCATCAGGGTCCCTTCAAAAGGTCTATTTCATTAGCTTTCCACATATTTGTTGCATAAGTAAGACATCTGCTGGAAAGGCATGTTGCCTTCTGCTCTGTCCTGGGGAGTAAGCCTTTATGACTTGGGAATAAATCCTGACTCTCAGACTTGAGAGATATTTTGGAATAAGTCATAAAAATATTCCACCCCATGATTAACAATATATTCCTTGCTAATATGACTCCCAGTTACATCCCATGCCTGTTCAATATACCAACCAATATTGAAAACACAGCTTGCAAATCCCAGACGATTTCTGCTACCTGAAGACAATTCCATTGATTTGACTACTCACTCTTTGTTTTCTAGCAATTGTCTGTGTAGGGAGGGTGGGGGAATGACTTTCTTCACATTTTCAGGATAAGTGCCTTGGGGACATTTTTGAATAGCAGTTTTCAGGCTCTCTAAAACCGATAACTGCCCTTTATGAAGAAATTAACTAGAGTTACCAAAGTCAAAGACCTTACTTCCAGGGCTTCCCTGGTGGCACAGTGGATGAGAATCTGCCTGCTAATGCAAGGGACACGGGTTTGAGCCCTAGTCTGGGAGGATCCCACATGCCGCGGAGCGGCTGGGCCCGTGAGCCACAACTACTGAGCCTGCGTGTTTGGCGCCTGTGCTGTGCAACAAGAGAGGCCGCGATAGTGAGAGGCCCGAGCACCGCAATGAAGAGTGGCCCCCACTTGCCACAACTAGAGAAAGCCCTCGCACAGAAACGAAGACCCAACACGGCAAAAATAAATAAATTAATAAACTCCTACCCCCAACATTTTCTTAAAAAAAAGATCTTAGTTCCAAATATCACCTTGCCATTGGAATGGCAGTGTCACATTTCCCTTTCCTGCATGCATGCTGGGTGTTAGACATGAGACCACAGAGAGAGCACAGTCAGAAACAAGGATGTGTACCTATCCAAGCAACAAACAGCAGCCTGAGGAAATCAGAGGTGAGACAGCTGTTCTTTTTTTTTAATAAATTTATTTATTTTATTTTTATATATTTTTGGCTGTGTTGGGTCTATGTTGCTGCATGTGGGCTTTCTCTAGCTGCCGCGAGCGGGGATTTTTCTTCGTTGCAGTGCTCGGGCTTCTCATTGTGGTGGCTTCTCTTGTTGAGGAGCATGGGCTGTAAGCACGCGGGCTTCAGTAGTTGTGGCTCATAGACTCTAGATTGCAGGCTCAGCGGCCATGGCTCATAGGCTTAGTTGCTCCATGGCATGTGGGAATCTTCCCAGACCAGGGCTCGAACCCATGCCCGCTGCATTGTCAGGCAGATTCTTAACCACTGTGCCACCTGGGAAGACCCTGCTGTTCTCTTGAGTTACTGAGTATTCCAGATGTCACAAAGATCCTTCTGTTAATTCAGTCTGGGCTTCACTTTTATTTACAAAAACCCCTTAAAGAAAAAAAAAAAGTATCCTTCATTTGGCTGTGATGATATAGGTCAAATATTGATATTACATTTGGGAAATATTCCCTTTAGTCCTTACAGGAAGTAGGAGAAGGTACCTGTGCCTTTCAGAAAAGGCACTTATTTTAAGGCTACAAAAGAATAAAATCACCAAAGAAATTTCTATGATGAAAGATTCAGAATTAGTAATGCCCAATTCCTACATTTGGTTGTGTGCGCTGGCAGCCATCACTGATATAGGGAATATAGCTACAACAAAAGAGTTGGAGTGAAGAATAACTCAGCCTGAGATTTGCATTTCAGATGCCTGGAAAAGCAAATTCAAGAACTTTAGCATACTGGTAGCTACACAGAACTTAGTAAGTAGACCATAGTTAGGCAATCAGGACTCTGCATAGAAGTAGTAATTGTACTTCAATATGCTCTATAAGATGGAATAAGTCCTTGGCCAAGTAATAGTGTATGTAGAGAGGAAAAGGAAAGAGCTTACAAGAGAATCCCGGGTTGCAGTAAAAATCAACAATAAACAAAGGCCAAGGGGTTGGGGGTGGAAGGCAAAGGAGTAGAAAAAAGGAGAAAAAAAAGGTTCAGAGGAGAGAATGATGTCAAGCCAATCATGGGAAATGAAGATTTCAAGGAGGAAGAAATGATTCACCCAATTCACCTACTGCAGAATCTAATGTCAGCTAACAAGCAAAAGGGCCCTTTGGTGTAGGAATGAAAATGTAACAATGTACAGTGCTGAGCAATGCAAAATGCACTGTCTTTGGGGTCAGAAAGGTTTAGACTGAAAGTTAGGTTTGATAGTTTCTAGTTCCAGGACCAGCAACAAGTTATCCTTTTTCAAACCTGAAATTCTCACTCTATAAAATAGGGGTAATAGTCTCACCTTCTTTTCCAGGGGAAAGGTAAAGAGTAAATGCAAAGAACTTGAGAAGTATCATTTCGCGGGTAGATTTCAGCTTTCCCTTTGAATGTTATCAAACATCTCACAAAGAAACATACCTGACTCGATAAGAAATTGGGTTGAACCTATAAGCTGCTTCTATTTCAACCTACAACCTCTGTGTCAAAAATGAGGTGGAGCTTGGATCCAGAATTGCTCAAATTCTGCCATCCATTTTCATTTCCCGTTCTCATTGCATGAAGCGTGAACACAAAATCTTTCAGTTCAGGACTATGTGAGTGAACTACTTTTCAATTTCTAAATCTAGTCTTGATGAGCATGTGGAGAGGAATTTTCTCCCTCCTTTCCTCTTTCTCTGTCTTCCCTCCTCTGCCTCCCTTCCTTCCTTCTTTCTTTCCTTCCTTCTTTTTTATTTTCTTTTGGAGGAAGACACAATTAGTTTTTTTTTTAACTGAAAGATGTTATGCAAATTGAAAATAAAGCCTACATTTGGTTTTCCTCTGATTTCTAAGTTGGAGTTTTTAGTAAATCTTTTTTTTTTAATGGATCTTTATTGGAGGATAATTGCTTTACAATACTGTGTTAGTTTCTGTTGCACAACAAAGTGAATCAGCCATATACATACACATGCCCCCATATCCCCTCCCTCTTGAGACTCCCACCCATCCTCCCTATCCCACTCCTCTAGGTCATTGCAAAGCACCGAGCAGATCTCCCTGTGCTATGCTGCTGCTTCCCACCAGCCAACTGTTTTACATTCGGTAGTGTATATATGTTGATGCTACTCTCACTTTGCCCCAGCTTCGCCCTCCCACCCCATGTCCTCGAGTCCATTTTCTATGTCTACCTCTTTATTCCTGCCCTGCAACTAGGTTCATCAGTACCATTTTTTTTTTTTTTTAGATCCCATATATATGCATTAGCATGTGGTATTTGTTTTTCTCTTTCTGACTTAACCTCACGCTGTATGACACTCTAGGTCCATCCTATAGTCTATAAATAACTCAATTTCGTTTCTTTTTATGGCTGAGTAATATTCCATTGTATATATGTGCCACATCTTCTTTATCCATTCATCTGTCGATGGACATTTAGGTTGCTTCCACGTCCTGGCTATTGTAAATAGAGCCGCAATGAACATTGTGGTACATGACTATTTTTGAGTTATGGTTTTCTCAGGGTATATGCCCAGTAGTGGGATTGCTGGGTCGTATGGTAGTTCTATTTTTAGTTTTTTAAGGAACCTTCATACTGTTCTCCATAGTGGTTGTATCAATTTACATTTCCACCAACAGTACAGGAGGGTTCCCTTTTCTCCACACCCTCTCCAGCATTTATTGTTTTTAGGTTTTTTGATAATGGACATTCTGACTGGTGTGAGGTGATACCTCATTGTAGTTTTGATTTGCATGTCTCTAATAATTAGTGATGTTGAGCATATTCATGTGCCTCTTGGCCATCTGTATGTCTTCCTTGGTGAAATGTCTATTTAGGTCTTCCACCCAATTTTTAACTGGATTATTTGTTTTTTTGATATTGAGCTCTATGAGCTGTTTGAAAATTTTGGAGATTAATCCTTTGTCAGTTGCTTCATTTGCAAATATTTTCTCCCATTCTGAGGGTTGTCTTTTCATCTTGTTTATTGTTTCCTTTGCTGTGCAAAAGCTTTTACGTTTAATTAAGTCCCATTTGCTTATTTTTGTCTTTATTTCATTACTCTAGAGGGTGGGTTAAAAAAAGATCTTGCTGTGGTTTATGTCAAAGAGTGTTTTTCCTATGTCTTCCTCTAAGAGTTTTATAGTGTCTGGTCTTACATTTAAGTCTTTAATCAATTTGGAGTTTATTTTGTGTATGGTGTTAGGGAGTGTTCTAATTTCATTCTTTTACACGGGCTGTCCAGTTTTTCCAGCACCACTTATTGAAGAGGCTGCCTTTTCTCCATCATATGTTCTTGCCTCCTTTGTCGTAAATATGCAACTCCTTACAAACAGAATAAAACACAAAACAGCAACAACAAAAACCAAGCTGGTATGACTCTACCTTTAAACAGAGGTACATTCAAAGAAATGGCAGTCTGACCAAAAATTATTCAAAACAAAATTTTTTTATTTGATCTAAGTCTATGGAGAAAACGCTGAGCAGGTACTGAATTTCTGTACAGATCGTAAAAGAGAAACAAACCTCTAAAAGTCCTTACTCCGTCTTTGTTGCCAAGTCAGGACAGAGACAGACGTAAGGCAAGTGAGGCATGAACCTTAGGTATAAAGTTTAAGTAGGCACTGAGAATCTCTATAACAAACATAAATTGTATTTATTTCAATGCACTATTGAAAAACCAAAGTTAATGCCAAAGAAAATCATGGTGAACAAAATACTGAGATTTTACATAAGGATGGGATCCAGTCTTGCACAATTCACCTCCTTTGTGTCACCTCTAGTCCTCGCTCTCCTGTTGCTCCAAACTTCTTCTCTCACACATATGCTGACAGCCTCTCCAAATTCTTATTCTTGGTGCACACTATGCTACAAATACACACACACACACACACACACACACACACACCACTTCTTTTAATTCCACTTGAGTTTGTTCTCTCATTCAGCCTCCTTTCTTTATCATATATTAGCTGTTTTTGGCATAATATCCATAAAATCCTCTTGGATTTCTCTAATTTTTTAACCCCCTTTATTAACTGTATTTGGCACAATAAAGGTGGGACCAATGACTGACCCAGGGAGAAAGACTCTTGTCTTTAGAGGAATTGTATCTAGGATTTATGATGAGAGAGATGTAAGATAGAGTAATAAATGATAATGGTAAATGAACTTACATTCAAAAACACGTGTTCATTTTTTCAGCACTTTCACACATGGCATGTTGTGTGTTCTTTCTCTGTGACTGACATAAGGAGGGTATTATTACTACCCCTATTTTACAGATGAGAAAGCTGAGGCAAAGAGAGGTATATTTCCTTGTTCACCTATTTAAAAAGCATCTATGCTTAGCAGATAAGTTGTGTAACCTGATCTTTTACTCACTGTTTTTTATTTAGAATTCCATATTTGTAGAAAAAGTTAAGATTTTGATTCATAATTGGAGAATTATTATTCATGTGAATGCTTCCTGTGTGTTGTGAGAAATTTGATAATGGAATAGACTAGGTGAATATGCTGCCATATCAGCAATTATTCTGACTCTGCCTAATAAAACAAAAGTATACAATAAGTTTGTGTCTGTTTCCAACCAGCTTTGACAACAATGATGGTACGTGCTGTCAAAAAAAGAAAAAAAAAAAAGCACCATCCAAAAATAGTTTTCTTGCCTTTTGGGTTGATTTATCTGTCAAAATGATGAACCAATTGTGCAAGGAAAATCAGCATTTAGGGGGTATCTTTTTTACCTGTCACAGCAGTCTGTCCTGCCAAAGTGTAAGCTGATAAAAATGCCTGAAGTCTCTCCTTATCAGCCAACTATAGTCCTGATTTTAAAGAAGGAAAACTAAGTGCAGAGCAAGATGCTCAGGAAGTAATATAATGAAGTGAGTCCTGAAAATAAAGGAAGCAATAGCTTTTTAAATCTGTCTATATTACAATTTCTTTTAATTAAAAGAAAATAAGGGAAAATCAGAATGACAATGATTATTAATAACCCGTTTCTCATATATTCATCCATGCTTGATACCAAACTCTATACCAATGTGCTCATATAAGAGTTCAACTGGCAGCCATTAAGGAAAAGGGTCATACTCCTCTGGAATGCACCAAAAAATGTATCACGTTATTTTCTAAAATAGCCCAAAGCAGCTCAAGTAGTTTCAGATTGCTTCAGGCATTCTTAAATTCTTAACTGACAAGTGTTACGGAATTTAGCTGTAATCATCTTTTCATTCAAGAAAAAGTTAATAATTGCAAAGAAATAGAAACTAGCTTCTCCATATTTGCACATTTTAAAATGGAGAACAAAGTGTACGATGCCCTTCAGATAATATTTATCTTTGACCAAAATTGCTAAATAATGTTGACTAGAGAAAACTAACAAAGCAGATTTCTTCAGACAGTTCTGACTCTAGAAGGCATAATCTTCTTTAACAACAGCAACTGGGAAATGAACTGCAACAATAATTGTATTTGGGTGAAAATTATCATACTTGTATACAGTTTTCTGAAAAATAGTCTCTGTTAACTCACTAAGAATCAAGCAGAATAGATTAATGCGGTTTATTGAACCTGAGTCATTTAATAAAACTAGAACTCATACTAACATGTAGTAGATCCCATTATAGCTACATA
Organism: Phocoena sinus; assembly: GCF_008692025.1. Taxonomy (NCBI): domain Eukaryota; kingdom Metazoa; phylum Chordata; class Mammalia; order Artiodactyla; family Phocoenidae; genus Phocoena; species Phocoena sinus. The sequence goes on along the minus strand of NC_045776.1, from coordinate 10,076,305 downwards.
TTGCTGAAAATAATTTGGTATATTTTCCATAGTCACTGACAGCCAAGGATCTGACTGTGTTCCATAAGTGATTTGGGAACAACCTTGAAGGCAATAAAATGTGTCTTCTACCTCATACTCACTTAGGGTAAATAGGCTGTTAAAGATCTCACATCTCTTCCTATCCAAGAATATTCCAGGGAGATAATCATTCACATTCAGCATGAACTGCTGCTAATAGCAGAGAGCTTACTAGCCAGCTCTTCCATTGTCAGGGAACTGTTATCCTTCTTTTTTTTTCATTATTTTGAGCCAAAATCGGCTAACCTTATACGTTCTTCTCATTGTTCTTAAGTCTGTCTTATGAAACAGTTTTAAATAATTATGGGATTTTTCCAAATATCAGGTCATCAAAATCTGTAAGCTGCTATCACCACTCTTCCCTGTCTTCTAATGCAACCATTTAAATATCTCCAATTTCCTCAACTGTTGCACTTATAGCATACAAATTATACATCTAAACTCCATGTCAAACTCCAGATTTCATTTTTGTATGTTTTCAAGTTTGTGAAACCCAGGGGTGATCATAGAAATTCAAACATATTTATATAAAAATGGAATTGATTTCAAAACTAATACAGTAGAACTGAGCTCCTGACAAGACATTCCTCCCCTCCTCCCTCTCTTTCCAAATTTAATATGGTGGAAATTATTTCTTCCTTCAAAATGTATTCAAATTCTGAGCACCTCTTCTTTCCCACATTGCTATGACATGGGACATCATCATCCGCTGGATTATTGTAAATAACCTCTTCACTAGGCTGCCTGCAACTTCCCTTGTTATCAAAGATAAGCCCGGGAGTCCAGTACTATATCTGGCATTTCTAACTCCAATATAGAGCTAAGTGCTCTTCAATATAAAGAACTATTCTTAATTTTAAGTTTATAAGTTTATCTTTCCTAGTTTTTAGTGTGGATATAAAAATGAATTAACTTCAAAGTTTGAAATTTCTATTTCATTCTTGTCAGTTAAAAATTTGAATTTTCAAAAATACATTTCCTTGGGCTCCCCTGGTGGTGCAGTAGTTGAGAGTCCGCCTGCCGATGCAGGGGTAACGGGTTCGTGCCCCAGTCCGGGAAGATCCCACATGCCGCGGAGCGGCTGGGCCTGTGAGCCATGGCCGCTGAACCTGTGCGTCCGGAGCCTGTGCTCCGCAACGGGAGAGGCCACAACAGTGAGAGGCCCGCGTACTGCAAAAAAAAAAAAAGTTACTTATGAAATGTCCTCATGTGGATTGTTACTAAAAAGATGTACCCAAAAGCATGTTATAAGAATTTCAAAGAAAAATGAATCTGAGAACTTAGGTTTCAAATGAAGGCAAAGTAAAAAAAATCTATATGGACAACTGAAATACAAAAGAGAGAAAAGTAACTAAAAAGGTACATCAACATGAAATGCTTATTGAAAAGGACAAATCAGGGCAAGAGCTAAAATGGTGTCCCAGATATCCACCCAGACCTTCATTATGATAAAATAATTGTCAGAATGAAGAGAACTACTGAATATTGGTATTTTGGAAAAGAAATGAACTTCACTATAGTAAAGAGTAATGGGATAATTTAAGTGAAAGACAAGTTTAACAACAGTATATTATAATAATAAAATGTAGGAGCATTTTATAAAATTTTGATATAAGGCTAATGGGATTTCCATTGGTCTTAGAAGTGTTCTATGAAAAGAAAAACATCACTTTGAGTTGGAGTTCCCAGGAATCTGTGCTGAGTGCATGTCTTAGTCAGCTGAGGTGGCTATAACAAAATATTGTGAACTGGGTGTCTTAAGCAACAGATATTTACTTCTCACAGTTCCGGAGGCTGGGAAGTTCAAAATCAAGGTTCTGGCCTATTAGGCTCCTGATGAAGAGCCTCTTTCTGGGGATGTCCATCTTCTTGTTATGTCTTCACATGGAGAAGAGAGAGAGAGCTAGCTCTCTGGTTTATTGTTTCAAGGACACTAATCCCATCATGAGAACCCCACACTCATAAGCTCATCTAAACCTGATTACCTCCAAAGGCACCATTTCCAAACACTATCACATTTGGAGTTAAGCCTTCAATATATGAATTCTAGGGGGACACAACCATTCAGTCCAAAACAGTTCATGATTCTTCTCTGTCCTTTCCTTCCAGTTAATTTTCAATCACTACTCTAGCCAATCCATAGCCAGTCATGTGCCAAAGACTCTAAAACTCACAACTCCAACTAAACACCCTTACTACTCTCCAGACCTGCATATCCAGTTTCTTTTTTAAGGATATGTCAGCACAGACTTCTCAAACCATGGTCAAACTTGAGGTCTTCATTCTTGTTTGCCTCTTCTCACTAAATAAGGCCTTTACTTATTTACCAAGTTGTTTAAACCAGTATATTGGCTGATAGCATAAACCCTTCTGAATTCTTTACCCTGCCCATTCATTACATCTCTGTGTTCTGCTCGCTTTTATTTCAATATTTTTCTGAAATCAGTTCCTTCCTTTTCATGGCCTTTTTCACTATACCGGCTTAAGTTATCATCATTATAGCAATATCTACCAAACTGGTTTTCCTACTTCTACTCCTGTAAAACACAAATTGATTTTAACACAGTAGCCACAAATATCCTTTGAAAATGAAAATATAATTGTGCCAGTTCTCTACTTAAAAACTTCTTAGTCAGTTTCCATTGCCTTCAGGCAAAATTCAGACTCTAAAACAGGATCATAAAGATGTGCGTTATCAGGCTCCTGTCTCATAATCCACAGACAGCTTTCTAACCTTTCCTGTGAACTCAGAATTCACATTTCCTTCCTTAGTCCCCCAAATTCTCCAAGCAAGCATCTTTTCACCTCAAAACATTTACATGTATTATTCTATCTGCCTGGAAGATTGGACCTACTCTCCATAGGCCTAAATCTACATTTGTCCTTCAGGTCTCAGCCTAAAGTTCACTAACTCAAAGAAGAGTACATGGATGCTCCTATCCAAATTAAGTCTTCCTGGTGATTCTTTTCAAGAATGACCTTTTCAAGGTCATCTGTACTATTTCTTCATAGAATTTATTTTAATAACTGCTTGATCTTAATTTGCTTAATGCCTGTTTGTTTACTCTTTTTAACAAGATTATAAGTTTCATGAAGGCAAACATTTTCTTTTCTGCTTCATTCACCAGTGTATCCCTGAAACCTAAAAAAAAAAGTCTAGTACATAGAAGGCACTAAATATTTTTTATTGAGCAAATGAATCTGACAAAAAATTTTTAAAATCTATTACAAGTACTTAAAATCATTATTGAACAATATAAATTACCCAGCCTTCAAAATAATGTATATGGAGATGTAGAAACTTTCAATCTACCAAACTAAGAGTCTGTTGAAATATGAGGAAGAAATAACTAAATAAAGCAGTTTCTTCATTTCTTTGCTATAATCACACTATACATAATATGTGGGAGATAACCATCTAAGTATTTTGACGGTTAATCAGTGTTTCTTCTACTACTCAAGTCATTAACAGAGATGTATGAGAAGGATATGTGTGGGGTGTACATAAAAGGAAAGTGAGAGAAAAATTTAACATTAGAAATATATTTAGAAAAAAAAATAGCATGGCATTAATTACCTGAAACAACTTAAATGTGTATTAATTAATACATTTCTTTGAGTAATTCAGCGCATCAATCGATCGATCTGTAAATCTCCTTTCCAGACCTATGAAGTCCTTGCTAATCTTTGCCTGCAGGCTCTGCTGTGTAACTGAACACGTGGTGGTAATAGGTTCATTTGCTCCACTGATTGCAAGACTTTCTCCATGGGCCTGATTTTACCACAACTGACATGTGCATAATTCCACCAGAAGCCAGTGGTAGTTTTGCATGATTAAAGATGGCAGAATCAGGACCATACATACATTTCCATGCAATGTGCTTGAGAAAATAGCATACAATACATTATGTAAACATATTTAGAATGAATAAACACACTCAGGTAAATTTCAAATATCAAGCTCCTGGCAGCATTCCAATTTGCCTACCTAACTCCTTTTTAAACAGGGCTTAATTTTGCCCTCCATATTATTAGATCATAGTAGCCTTTGAACTCCAAAATACATAACTTGCACTGTACAGATGATGCTAATTATCATTTATAAAATCCAACTGCACTCCCTTTTAGCTTTAGACTTTCTTCTGTCGTTGCAAGAGAGAAGGGCCCAGCAGGGTCTATGACTGGGGGAGAACTTTTATGCATATTCCAACTCAATTCATGTGTTATCAAGAAAAGGACTGAGACTTGAATTATTTGCCTGTGCTTCCAGCCATATACAAATGCAGAACTTCTAACCACAAGATGCATATTATACCGACTGAATGGCATAAACCTGCCATTGCTTGTAGTTTATGTACCCTAGAGTTCAAACAAGCAGTGTTGTACCAGTTTTATATTTTGTTTTCTATTTTTATTGAGCATTCCCTTCCATAATCTCTTAGTTTCTGCCAAAAGCCATACAAATATATAACATATAATCTAAGTAAAAATACCAGGGCTTGCTTTGAAAGCAAAGCTTCAGAATAAGAATCCCAGTTTCCTTCCAAATGATGATGAGCCTGGAGCAGACAAGGCAGAGATTCATTTGTTTCCTTGGATAAGACCTGTTTTAAAAAGATGTTACTTGTGTAAGAGCTGTTAAGACTACAGTAGACCCTTGAAGAATGGGGGGGTTAGCAATGTTGACCCCCTCTTTCAAATGAAAATCCTCAAACTGCTATCTCTGCTTCAAACCCAAATGAACTGACAAATGACTCACCCAAGGGCAGGACACTGAAACAGTTTACATAGCACCAAGACTCAAACCCCAGTTCTATTACTCCATACACTGTGATCTCTAATTGAACAAAAACTTTCTCCCATACTTAGTTACTTTAAAGATATGTAAAATGAAAACACAAGTACTATATTTATTGAAAAGTATTCATGTGTAACTGGATCTGTGCAGTTCAAACCTGTGTTGTTCAAGGGTCAAATGTAGTTTAAAAATGAATGAAGCATAGTAGAGTATGCCACCCCAAAATATTCCACTTTGATATAACAATTGTTTTCAGCTGAAGGTAATTAAGAAGCAACAAAGGCAGGAAAAGCTCTATTTTCTTCTTCTTCTGCCTAAAGGCCAAGATATAAATTCTCCTTTTACTGGAGACAGGCACTTATCCCATTTACATTAAAAACCTTACTCTTGTAAATAGAGCTGCAATGAACATTTTGGTACATGACTCTTTTTGAATTTTGGTTTTCTCAGGGTATATGCCCAGTAGTGGGATTGCTGGGTCATATGGTAGTTCTATTTGTAGTTTTTTAAGGAACCTCCATACTGTTCTCCATAGTGGCTGAACCAATTCACATTCCCACCAGCAGTGCAAGAGTGTTCCCTTTTCTCCACACGCTCTCCAGCATTTATTGTTTCTAGATTTTTTGATGATGGCCATTCTGACCAGTGTGAGATGATATCTCATTGTAGTTTTGATTTGCATTTCTCTAATGATTAATGATGTTGAGCATTCTTTCATGTGTTTGTTGGCAGTCTGTATATCTTCTTTGGAGAAATGTCTATTTAGGTCTTCTGCCCATTTTTGGATTGGGTTGTTTGTTTTTTTGTTATTGAGCTGCATGGGCTGCTTGTAAATTTCGGAGATTAATCCTTTGTCAGTTGCTTCATTTGCAAATATTTTCTCCCATTCTGAGGGTTGTCTTTTGGTCTTGTTTATGGTTTCCTTTGCAGTGCAAAAGCTTTTAAGTTTCATTAGGTCCCATTTGTTCATTTTTGTTTTTATTTCCATTTCTCTAGGAGGTGGATCAGAAAGGATCTTGCTGTGATTTATGTCATGGAGTGTTCTGCCTATGTTTTCCTCTAAGAGTTTGATAGTTTCTGGCCTTACATTTAGGTCTTTAATCCATTTTGAGCTTATTTTTGTGTATGGTATTAGGGAGTGATCTAATCTCATACTTTTACATGTATCTGTCCAGTTTTCCAACCTAAGTGCCCATCATCGGATGAATGGATAAAGAAGATGTGGCACATATATACAATGGAATATTACTCAGCCATAAAAAGAAACGAAATTGAGCTATTTGTAATGAGGTAGATAGACCTAGAGTCTGTCATACAGAGTGAAGTAAGTCAGAAAGAAAAAGACAAATACCATATGCTAACACATATATATGGAATTTAAGAAAAAAAAAATGTCATGAAGGACCTAGGCGTAAGACAGGAATAAAGACACAGACCTACTGGAGAATGGACTTGAGGATATGGGGAGGGGGAAGGGTGAGCTGTGACAGGGAGAGAGAGAGTCATGGACATATATACACTAACAAACGTAAGGTAGATAGCTAGTGGGAAGCAGCTGCATGGCACAGGGATATCGGCTCGGTGCTTTGTGACCACCTGGAGGGGTGGGATAGGGAGGGTGGGAGGGAGGGAGACCCAAGAGGGAAGAGATATGGGAACATATGTATGTGTATAACTGATGCACTTTGTTATAAAGCAGAAACTAACACATCATTGTAAAGCAATTATACCCCAATAAAGATGTTAAAAAAAAAAAAACCTTACTCTTAGTTTCCTCCCATATATTTACCTTCCCACACTATGCCACGCTTAGAAGCCTAAAACTGCTTTCCTTTGTTCTGCCATTATTCTATAGATATATTATTTTTTGTAGAAGATGCTGTAAAAGCCAGAGTTCTAAGCCATCACTTTGAGTTAATCTTGTTTTTAGGTTTCTTTCATGTGATGCCTACTCCATGTATTAAAAAATTATTTGTTTTCCTCTTGTTAATCTGTCTTTTCGTTAAAAGGTCCCAGCTGCAAATCTACAATGGTTAGAGGTAAAGTTTGCATCCTCTACACTGAGTGCTTTTCTCATTCTTATTCTCAGAAAAAAACTACATTTTTCATTTGTGAATCTTTAAAATATGGATATTTCCTCTAAAATCCAGGTACGTCTTTAAAAAATAAATTAGTGATGTAAATATTGCAAACAATTATAAAAGAAATAATTATTATAATTCACTTCAGTTTAAGTCAAAGTCATTTACTCACTTACTCATTCACTCATAATTACTTGGACCTAACACTCCACCAGTTTCTGGGGACATGTTTTTTAACTAAATATATATAGGCCCAGTTTCACAAAGTTTTCAATCTAAGAGGGATACAAGCAAGATACAGTTAACATACGTTATGGCAGTTCTATGATGGAGTGATATCCAAAATTCAAATGCTAGTACCAACATTGTTTAAGATTTCACTGATTACAGATGGCTGAGTCTCCAGGCATCCCCACTAAGGAGCAAAGACCTACAGATGTCTCCAAACCCATCTATCTGCCAGATTAACAGTCAATGCTGCTAGAGCCAAAAACTTGCCCAATTTGAATTTTTAACAAGCACATTTTTGAGATATAATAAAATGACTATTGTTTTAAGTCTTTATTTTAGAATAATTTCTGACTCACTAATAGATAACTAATATAACATATTTTACCTGGAAGTGTAATGCTGTTTTAACTAAAATTAAACTATAAATTTCTGGCTTTGGGACTACATGGCAAGCAGAAGCTAGAAGAGCCTAGAAGACCCCTGTTGTAAAAGCTGCAAGGCCTCAGGAAATTTTTGAGGAGAGTTGAAAGACAGTGAGGGAACTGTTATTGGAGGCTAGAGAAATGGGCAGGATGCTTGGTAACACAGTTGTCTGTAATCACATGTAAAAGAAAATATAGCTAATGGCCTGTTGGACTGGGCTGAGATTTCCATGTTGAAAATGCTAAATAGTTATCAGGGGTATGGTCAGAGTAAGATGTGCCCCAAAAGTAAAGATTCAGTTTCAAGCAGATTTTAGAAAAAATATAAAGGAGCCAGTGATTATTGCAATCTAATTAAAACCATTTCTTAAAAAAAAAACAAAAAAAACCCATTTCTTATGACCAGTTTCTACCTCAAAAAGCTCCTCAAGTAAAAAAAATGTCTTCAAGGTGGAGGTGAAATCCAGAATACTTCCTAAAACTTAGACTGAAGGTTAAGATCTTAACACTGACAACTGAAGAAACTTTACTGAGATTTCAAACAGATTTAAGGGCAGGCCTAAATGGGCCTCTAAGAATCTTAAGTGTGTTGTTTGCATTGTAAACTGACTCAGCACAAAGAAATAGAATTGTCTAGACTGAGGTGAAATATTAGTGTGACTTTTGTCTAATGAATTATTTCAGTTCACAGAAATGCCACGAAGTGTTTAAGTAAATTTTACCACTTTGCATGAAAACGACAGAGACAGTATAGTGCACTATAAAAAGTTTAGAAAGGGGCTTTTGTATCTTCAAATTTCTATAAATAGGATGCCGGCTGAGAAAGCTACTCAGCTTTAAACCCAAGTCAGAGGGTAGAATCAAGAGCCCGAAGAGTGAAGTAAAGACCCACAAAGAGTATTTTCCAGGCAGTAGAACTTGATCCTATTCAAGAAACTGGCAACATGGGCCAGTAGATTGCAAAATTACTATGAACCATTAACGATTCTACATGTTTTTTTCTTTCTTTAAATGGAAATCTCTATTATAGTTACTCTATGCATGACTCATCATTGTGTATTATATGTATCAGGGCTGAGGAGGAAGATGATACATCTCTGTAGTTTGTAGGTCTCAGTTCAAGAGAAACTGTATTCAAAGAAGTGAACCTAAGAAAACACATAGAAGGGTTCTAGCACACACCCAGAAATGTTACAGATAACACCATCCTAGAATTTGTGTCAATGCTGTATTGAATTTGTGACTTAAGAGAAAGTATATATGCTATACTTTCTCAGTATAACAAGTTAAAAGCTTCAAAATTAAAATTTACTTTTTGATTTATTATAATAAATTGACCAAGTTGAAGGGTACTTAAAGGATTGAAACTGAGGAGGTTCATCTGTACCTAGAACTGATTTAGAGGACAAGATCCTCAACTTCAAACCAATGATGTTATGAAATGAGGCTCTGGGGGTCCTTGGAGGTAACTGAGTTTCTTGTGTGTGTGGGAGGGATATAAATAATATATAACCAGTGAGAAGACTCTAGTATATTAAAATGGCCACAATATTTTTGCTACTTCTCCCATTGAGAGATAGACTTTAATTTTTCTTAGAACACTAACTCAAAGTTAAAAGCTACTGTGTAAGCAGCCCAGCTACCCTGAGACCATCTTGATGAAGAGGTCATGTGTAGCCACTCCAAACAATAATCCAAGGTAAGTTTAGCCTTCCAGCTGGCTCTACCAAGGCACTCAAGATGTGAACAGAGCCAATTTGGATCTTCTATTGCTAGTCCATCAGCCCTGAATAGCAGTAAGTGACTTCAGTGGATGTCACATGGAGTGAGAGAATGGCCAAGTGACCCCTGTCCAAATTTCTGATCAAACAAAACAAAAAAAAACCCAAAACAAGAACAAACAAAAACCATGAGATGTAATAAAATGCTTTAAGACACTAAATATTAGGCTAATTTGTTAAGAAAAATTAGATAATCAGAACACAAGTGTTCGGTTACATGAAGATAGCCATTTGAAAAATATACAAGATAGTGTTTGAACGTTACTTCTCAGTCTGTATTATCTTTGGGCTGGTTTCTTTTATTTTATATATTTTTCAAATTCTAAATTATTTAAAGATACTGATTGAAGTATGCAGAATATTAAAGTTCTTTTCATAGAATGGAAAAAATGTACGAACAATATTATCAGTTGATGTCTAAGAACATTTACAAAAAAAATATGCAATATACTGCTTTGGCTCACCTATTACTATACACTTTAATAACCATTTAGAGGGGTGTTTTGAGATACATTAAGCAAATAATGATGAGTATCTTAAACTCTACTTTTATATTTTTTATTAGGTAAACCATATGTCTCATTTTCAATTGCATTTTTCTTTTCCTTTTCAGTGATTGTTTAATTTATAATACTTATTAAAGGGTGGTCAAGAAATTCTCCCTATCTGAACTTATAAAAAAGTAGATAAACTATTGTCTATCCCTTCATAAGCCTATTGTTATCACCTTAGTAACATTCAATACCTAATAGTCTAAAGTCACATTAATAATTTTATAACCTATATTTTGGATATATAATACTTGAAGTGTAATGGATAAGGCTCACTAATCACAATAAAAATACATGTCTCATTATAAGAATTTTATTACAAAGGTCACTTCTCAAATAATAATATGAATTTAATAGATTTTTCAGAAAGATGGAAGTAATCAGTAAAATATGAAAGTAAATAAGGTAGTGAGGAGTATTTGAAGTAAAAGTTTAGTAGTGTTACTCTCCCAAGTTTGTAACTGTCTGTTCTACTACCATGCCACACAATGCTGTCTCTGAATTTAACAAAAATGTGATGGTTTTCAAAATATAATTGATATGATTCTATATATGTTCTTAATAACATATTGATATAGTTTCTGATTGGTAACTAAGCAGATTTTAATACTATGTAGATTAAAAAAGAAGAAAAGAGAAAGCTCTTCTACAAAGAGCAGATTAAAATCAGTGCTTCTAATTATTTTTATAGAAAGTATTTCCATGTAGATGTCACCAAGTTCACTTGTATTTTATTGATCCACAAAATGTTCGTAATATTATAGACATTTATTAAGTGTGCATGTGATAATTATGAGCATTAATATGATAAAATTTAATATGAATTCTATATATTATATAACATACTATATAGATATTATTTTATATCTTTACTGTGAGTAATTTTCAGTTTTCACCTTAAGAGTATGTTAATATTTATACATGGAAGAATTTTGGCATCAAAAATCAAAGCCTAGGGACTTCCCTGGTGGCGCAGTGGTTAAGAATCTGCCTGCTAATGCAGGGGACACGGGTTTGAGCCCTGGTCCGGGAAGATCCCACATGCCGCAGAGCAACTAAGCCCACGTGCCACAACTACTGAGCCAGCACTCTAGAGCCCGCGAGCCACAATTACTGAGCCTGCGTGCCACAACTACTGAAGCCCTCACACCTAGAGCCGGTGCTCTGCAACGAGAAGCCACCTCAATGAGAAGCCCACGCACTGCAACAAAGACTAGCCCCCACTCGCCACAACTAGAGAAAGCCCACGCACAGCAACAAAGACTCAACGCAGCCAAAAATAAATAAATAAATATATTTAAAAAAAATCAAAGTCTATTAGCTATATTTGAATATTTCAAGAATAAATAGAATGCCCTAAATCAATAGGTATCAATGGAAGCAATATGTTTATAAGCAAGAAAAAAAAATCCATTTCTTTTAAAATAAGATATGTAAGCATATTTATTGTTCAACACCCCTTGAATTACTCTTTAAGGGGTAGAGCATATGTTTTTACCCTAATACTTTAATCCTTTCTTGCCAAATGACTCAAAATCTTTTTACATATTTTTGAGCCAGGGTAGAGGAAGAATTCTGTGGTAAAGTAATTAAGCAATGAAAACTAGTTATGTAAGAATGAGACTCATGAATTTCTTTTCAAAAATGTGTGGCTTCCCCATACACTCCTGTTTTTCAAGAAAATCACCAGTGACTACAGAACATATTTTATCTATTGGACCAAGAAAACTAACAATTTGTGAGCACTGTACATTCCACAATCTACATTCCATTTTATTCAATCCTCACAATTTCCCAGTAAGATTGTTATTATAATCCTTATATTGCTGATAAGGAAACAGAGGCTCAGAAAGTTCAGATAATTAGCCTAAAAGTAAACAGAGCCATCATTCAACTTGAAAGAAGGTATGTGAATAAAAAATATCAATCTCTACCACGGTATCCATTTACCTTATACCAGTTCTTCCAAACTGTGTGAGCTTCAGTCACAGCATATAATATTCATAGACCTGGTGTTTAAATTTACAAAAAGTGACACCACAGCTAAAATAAATATTTTTTAAAGTCAAAACCAACTTATTTGTGTTAAATATTATACATTTTCATTTTTATTTTTCTGGATCCAATGCTGGGATTTCCATCACTCATTCTCCAAAATGTACCCTTTTATTCCCAATATTGTATGGGTTGGGGGCTAAAGTCTCTTTCTAATGAGAAGGGCTCAGGGGTCTCCATGGTATCTACATAGTTTTGTTGATAATATACTATGCCCTTCTTAGAGCAAACAGAAAATTCTGGGGTACGGTGAGGATGGGGCTCTTTAGAGCCTGATTTCCCTTACCTATTATCAATCTATATTATACAGTCACCAAGATTATTAACAAATTTATTACAATTCCTTGTGTTAAATCAATATTGGTGTTGACTTCAAATGTGAAAAAAATATAAGTGATTAATTGGGTTGGCATGAAAAAGTTAACCTAGTTGAGTATATAACCAAAAAAAGGACTGAAGTACAGTTCTGCTTGGAATGACAGAGTCCATGGTCTTCAGTTAAGCTTGTAGCTACCAGTTCTGAGACCACCTGTCTGAAATGCTGTCTCTATCCTGGCTGGAGGGAAAATATAATCAGACATCTCAGGAGGAGCTGTGAACTTCTGAGACAAGTTCCTATTCCCCTCCCACTTGGCCATCCTAAAATGCTGGTGAGATGCTTTACTTCCATTTTCTCTTCTATATTGAGGGGTCATGGGTGTTGGCAATGAAATAAATAATATGAAAAGCATCTGCTTTCTTTCTCATGTCAAGTAAAACAGAACCTGAGAGGACACTGTAACCAGGTCACACAGCTGATGATTGAGTGACAGTCCTCGGCATCGTTAATACACTCGGTCTGGCAAAGCGTTGTTCCATACCCTTAAGTAATACTACAGATGTGTGGGTGAATAAGATCTACCTTTATGTGCAGAACTCTGAAATAACTAGGTAAAACAAACTGAAGATGTTTGAAAGATTATGCCATTAAAAAAATCTTTTCCATATTTTTGACTACGTGATAACGCCAAGGCAGCTAAAGCTAATGACCATATTTACTGCAGCACCCATGTCAAGATTTGGGGGCAAAATATGTGTCTTTCAGTTCGATGCAAATCTGGGGTAGTTTATTTTGGGCAGGAAAAACGTTCACCAGAATAATTTATAATCATTAGTTCAAAAGAGATATCCCAGTTGGCATTTTAAGTGAAAGAAGTGCTTGAACTCTATTATTGAGGATTTTATTGTCAAGTTAAATGTGCAGATTCTAATCATTAAATGCAATAATTGTAAATAGACCTACACAAATACTTGTCTCTTTTTTATGTATTTTTTTCAAACATTTTGGTACAGTTTTATTTCTTCTCCTTTTTCCCATAAAAAAATGAACCTGTTGGGAGTTAGCAAGGTTAATACTGGTAAGGTGAGATGGAGGTAAGACATAGAAAAGGTTTGAGCATCAAGGGACTTCAGACAAAATCTATTTTTGTTCTTTCATTCAACTGGTGAATAAACTGAGATCCACAGGAACTAAATTCCTTTTTGAGTTCAAAAAGCTGGATTCATTATTTTATTACAAAACAAAAGGGAAAAAACAAGCAAGGGATGAAATAGAAAAACTATAAACAAAACAAAATAAAAAACAAACAAGAATGTGCCTCTTTTCTGATTCTCTCCATGAAAATTACTTCACTAGTTCCAAGTATTGTCTCTTTCCTCACTCCATATTTCTAAAATAGTTCATTTAGCCTTCACGTATATAATTACACATTGTTTCAATAATTCTAGCATTGTGAATCTTTTCCTCATTAGTTCATGTAACATATATTCATTGAGTACATGCTATGTGTGCTGTGCTGGGAAGATTGTCCCTGAAAGGACTAAATTCTATTATGAACCATATACATTTAAATATATTAATATGGGCTCCCCTGGTGGCGCAGTGGTTGAGAATCTGCCTGCCAATGCAGGGGACATGGGTTCGTGCCCCAGTCCGGGAAGATCCCACATGCCGCAGAGCGGCTGGGCCCGTGAGCCATGGCCGCTGAGCCTGCGTGTCTGGAGCCTGTGCTCCACAACTGGAGACGCCACAACAGTGAGAGGCCCGCGAACCCAAAAAACAAACCAAAAAAACACAAAAATATATTAATAACAGTGAAAAGGATAAGTACACAATAAGATCCATGCAAAGTATGCTATGAGAATGCTGACTTCAGTAAAGTTAATAAATATCTGAGTGCCTCTTTTCTTTTAGGTACCGTGCTTCTACCTAGAGATCACATAAATAAATCGAACATGCTATGTGGCATGTAGCATAGAAATAGATATGTCAACAAAACATACCAGGGCAATATTATGCATTCATTTATAGCAGTAGGAAAAGAGCCACCTCCAGATGCATTTACGGACTGTGCATCTGAAGGAATAATACCAGACCGAACTCTTCAAAGATGAGAAGTTGGCTGATAAAAAATGGAAAAAAAAAAAAAAAAAAGGTCTCCAGGCAGAGGCAAAGATAGAGAGGTGTGAAATGGTATAGTGTAGTCAGGAAACTCTGGAGCAGTTTTGTACCTGTAGAATGTGAAGTGCAAAAAAGAAAAGAGGCTGAATATGAGGTGGGGATGAAGTCTTTGAGGTCATAACACTTTCTGTTATGGAGCCTAAGTAATTTTAGACTTTAAACTGAAGGGAGTAGAATGATACGGATACTTTTTTAATGTAGAGAATGCATTTCTTTAGAAAGAACAAGAAGGGTGGATTGATGTGTAATCGTGGCAAAGAGAAAGCTGAGAGACTAGATCAGTAAGAAGAATATGCCTGAAGGAGACGTGTTTAGGAAAATGATGGTTTCTAGAACATATTTGGGATAGGCCATCAGCAGTATATCGTTTATTGGATGTAGTGGTTAAGAGATAGAGAAGAACTAAAAAGATAAAACAAATGCTTTGAAGGGAAAAATTAAGTTAATCATTGTTTTTTACATTATGTATATAATATTTATTGTGCTAGTCTCTGACATATAAATATTAATAAGAAACGGACAGGGAATTATTCCAGATTTTTAAAAAATAAATTTGTTTATTTATTTTTGGCTGCATTGGGTCTTTGTTGCTGTGTGCGGTCTATCTTTAGCTGCGGCGAGTGGGGGCTACTCTTCGTTGCGGTGTGCGGGCTTCTCATTGCGGTGGCTTCTTTTGTTGTGGAGCATGGGCTCTAGGTGCGCAGGCTTCGGTAGTTGTGGCGCATGGGCTTAGTTGCTCCGCAGCATGTGGGATCTTCCCTGACCAGGGCTTGAGCCCATGTCCCCTGCCTTGGCAGGCGGATTCTTAACCACTGCACCACCAGGGAAGCCCATATTCCAGATATTTTTTGAAAGCTATATAAAATAACAGAATATAGATCTAATTCTTAGGTATTTTATAGGGTATTTTATTAGCTTTCATTCTCTGAGAAAAGCTAAGATGAGCCAGAAAAGACAGCTTTTCTCAGTACCAAGATATGGCTCTTCCACTGTAACGTTACTTAATTTATCCTGATTTTGAATGATCTTATCTACAAAGGAGACAGAAAATCCTTTAGAGTAAAAAGAGTCTGAGTGTGTTTATGGTCAGAGACTGCTCAGATTAATCAAGTTGTCAAACTCCCAGAGCCATTATACTGATCAAGATGTTGGAGATACCTATTAGAAAAATAGAACGTGTATCTTTTTTTCTATGGTAGGTATTAGAGAGTTGAAATGACTGTATTATATCTCAGCTGTAGTGAATCCTTCCTACGCTATACTTGTAGAATACCTGAATAATTATGACAAAGAAAGGTAAGATTTTTACCCAAACAGTTAGGATGATTTTCATACATTAAAAAAATTTATTTACAGAGCCTTGAGTTTTGAATATATCTGGAAAATTGCACCACGTGAAAACAGGGATCAGTTGGCTTAGCAGGTAAGTGTAAAACAAACCCACAGAAACATATGAATGTAGAATTTCATACTGAAGGGCCACATGGTTAGGATCCAGAACTCCAGAGTCTGTACTAACATTGCTAATTATACTTGTGGGACCTTGAATTCATCATTTCCTTTCTAAGACCTTTAGTACCATATTTCAAAAATGAGGTTTATAATTACGGAGGTGAAATAGGTGCTGTTGACAACCAAAGAAAGTGAAAATAAGCCTCGTTGAATACCAGGCCAATATTCCCAACAGAACACAAGCAAGGCTTGTCAGAACAGAGTATAGACAAGGCTCTCCAGATGCCACAGAAATGGTTAAATATGCCCCTCTTCTGACTAACAACTCTAGCTCCACTTTAATCCCTTTGCCTTCTGAATAAGCACTAAGATAAACCATCATAATTCGCTCCCCCTTCTTACAGTGTCCAATCTGGAACTGGCTCTTGCTTCCCTATTCCCTGCTCAGAATCAGCCAGCACAAACCCAAACCCTTTTCATGACACTATCAAGGCTACTCTGAGTACCTTCTCCCATGCTACAACAAGTTAAATAAGACTAACTTTATTTGACTATGAAAAACATCATGTAGATAATTTTTATACCGTATGATTAGGTCTTGTAGAAAGATCACATCCAAGTGTGCAACCAGAGAAAGCTTCATAGGGTTGCAGTTATTTTAAACTGACATAAATAAGAGAATGTCAATGTATAAATGAAAGGCTGGAGATATAAGCTGATTCCGGGTTGAGAACAAACAGAAGCAAAGGCCCAAAGATGAAAAAAGCTCAGTTTTTACGTTTAGCCAGTATGCATCATTTTATAACTATGGGCACAAAATAAATCCATATTTCTTTCATTTTCTCAATTATCAATTACTCACTGGAGTAACCACCTATTGTTAAGAAACAGTCAAGTGTCTTGGTCTTGAAACCTCCCAGTCTAAAATTGCCCAAAAATTGGCTTATCCAGCCTGACAGAATTCGTTTTTTTTTTTAATGCCCCAAAGCCAGAGATAATTACTTCCAGAGCATTCCATAGTCTGTTTATTTACCACCACCATGCTGTCACTGTTAAATTCTGTACCTGTACCTACAGAAAGAGATGTGATGAGCATCTTATGTTTAGATTCCTGTGCAGGCACAGCAGTTCTTCACAAAAATAAATTGCTAAGTTTGGCTAAAGGTGCTTCCCTCTTTAGATTTCAAAGTTTCAAAGTTTACACCATTATTGTCAGCACTTATTCTTCAAAGAACAACCACAGTGTGTAACTGAGCAGTTAACGATTAGGACAATAAAGCCACAGGCTCAGTGTCTGATGCACATTCCTGCGTTGTTTTACAGATACTATAACTGCCAACAGAGGAAAGAAAGCTAACTGCATGATGACCAGACTGTAGCCATGACATAAGTTTCTCCAACTTGAGCAGTACTGAACTTATGGCTAGCACAATCCCAAAAACTGGTCTCAAGAGAATGGGATTAACATTCTTGATCATAATAATCTATATCTTTGTGGGTATCAAAATAATTGTAGCTTGCTCTGCCTGTGTATGTAAATGGGCAACCACAACTGTCAGCAAAGAGATGCTACAGACTCACGTCTACATCTTCAACTCTGAGAATACGGCACCTATGTCATCATGAAGAAGTTACAGAAGATAGATCTTTCTAATCCCATAGAAATGGAATGCTGTTCTGACAAGTGAGGAGTTGCAAGCAGCTCTTTATAGGAAACCACCCTCAGCAGGAAGCCCCTTTTCTTGTCATTTTAGCAAAGCTATATTGCAACCAACTTTTAAAGAAGGCACTCCCATGCTCTGCTCACCTCTGGCCCAATCACACCTTTCAAACCTTTTAATCACACAATACCGTGTCCAACTTGTCAGTTCTTTTCGTAGATCAAAGAAATAGAAATAAAGAATAAGGAATCAACAGATGACCAGATCTCCTCTAGCTTCCCTTTAGTAATCTCCCGAGCAAACTGTGTGACCAAACTGTGTGAACGAGATAACATATAGAGGAAAATCACAAGGAGTGGACAAGCCTGCACACGGTGGGGGGATGGTGACGACCCTGACCCCCCATCTCAATGATTAACTGAGATTACTTCTCTGCTTCCCTTTAAAACTTTCATGGCTGAGCAGAATCTTTGGAGGTGGTTTTGGGGGGTCTGAGTCCATCATTTCCCCAGATTTCCAGCATTCTGACTAAAGGTAACTTTTCTTTCTGCTGACATCTGTGAGTATGGATTTTCTAAGTGGCAGGCGGTGAGACCCGATTTATTTGGTAACAAGTGTGGCGGAAATATAATTAAAAACAAAATCTCCCAATCTATAACACCTTTCCATAAAGGTAGAAGAGGAAGAAAAGTTTTATTATTGAATAAGCATTAAATCAGAATGAGATATGCATCACAGGCAATCTGCTATGAGATTGCAAAGACTGAAAGAAATCTCACTGAGGTAGGAGGTAGATGGGCCCCAGGCTGAGCAGCTGGATCTTGTCTTCTGCTGGCACTTCAAGTCAAAGATAAAGGCAGGAGCAAAGAGGAGCTGAACTCAGCTTGAGTAAAAAGATAAGACTGAAACCACCAGGTGGCGTTTTGGGGGCTCCGAGGAGCTCCGGTCCTTTATGTTTCAGTGCAGAAAGAATTCGGTGAGAGGCAAAGTGATAGATAAGAAATGGTTTATTAGAATAGGATGCTTGTGAGGCTTACAAGTGGGCAGGTGAGTGTTGCGCTGCCCCAAGTGCTTAGTGGTTACATTTTTATAATCAAAGGAAGAGAGGGGAAGGGGAGAAGACCACCTTCTTTTTCATGCTTTGAGTCTTCCATCATTAACTTCTCCTACATGTCCGGCGGGGGAGTTTTTGACCCTATATGGTGCATCCAGGACCATCATGGCACTAGGGAAAAATTATTTCAGGTCTCAGTACAATGAGGGCCTTTCACATTGAAACATCACCTTTCCATAAATTGTTCTTTTTGTGTGCAGACAGCATGTCCTAGGGGTCATTACCTTGTTGACATCACTGGGAAGGTTGCTGGCCTTATTTTCCACTATTGTTTTATTGTTTTGGGGCATGTCTCATGCTTCTGTTGCATGGTTTTGTTGTTAAGCAAGCCAATCTGGCTTTGACGCTAAGTGACTTGCTTTGCTTTATGAGTCAAGCAAGCCCACATTGTTTCAGAATTTTTCCTTTTCTTTCTTGAATGATCATTAACTTACTGTGGTCTCCCAAAGTCCCCTAAAGTTCCCTCTCTATCTATAATCCCCCAGTGGGATTTCTGAGCTAACTATTGATTATCCTACTCTAACCCTATCAAGATGACCACATTTTTCACTCTTGAGGTCAAGGAGACCTTCCCAACTAAACATACACAAAAAGGCTCCTCAGGGGTCAAAAAAGGGAGGAGACTCCAGCCCATAATATGTCCTGCCAACCTCCCAGAGACCTTCATGCTGGAATCCATCTTGACTAAAATATGCATGGGCACATTGGGGAGGTCTGTGAGTCAGACCAAATATGGGCATGCAGTAAGATGAAGCAAGATGATTGGGCGGAGGGAACCCAGAAAATTGCCCCTATATGAACAATTTAAGCCACCCCAACAGTGTGCAACTCTCTCTGAGCCTGCCTGTGTCTTTCTGCACTTATTTTTCTTCTAAAAACAATTTACCTGCTTCACTACTTTCTGTCTCTTTGCTGAATTCCTTCTTCAAAGAAGACAAGGATTGAGGTCCTGCATCAAGCTCACTGGCCCTTGTAGTCTAGTGGTTAGCATCTGGCATGCTCACCTCCATGGCCCAGGTTCCATTCCAAGTCAGGGAACTAAGATCCCCCTTCAAGCTGCCGCACCCCAGGCCCCCCTGAGATCACCACCCTTTATAGGGCCAAGCAGATGCAGCTCATTACATACATGTTCTCAAGAAAAATACTAGTTAGCCCGAAGAGGATTTAATAGAACAATTCTTCATGCATAGTTTATCCTACATTTACATGATAACTGGATTGACCACATGTGTTAGCTAACTGGCTTTATCCAAAGGAAAATTAAACAGCCCATGTTTTTATGACAGGAGGTAGTTTTGGAGCAAGTGGCTCTTTTTTTTTTTTTCTTTGCGGTACGCGGGCCTCTCACTGCCGCGGCCTCTCCCGCTGCGGAGCACAGGTTCCGGACGCGCAGGCTCAGCGGCCATGGCTCACGGGCCCAGCCTCTCCGCGACATGTGGGATCTTCCCGGACCGGGGCACGAACCCGCGTCCTCTGCATTGGCAGGCGGACTCTCAACCGCAGCGCCACCAGGGAAGACAGAGCAAGTGGCTCTTTGAAGTTGGGTTCCTGCCTTCCTCCCATAGAAACTGGAAGACAGAGGCTGCATTATCTTCCTCAATAAATACATTTCAAAGAGATGACTCCCAAGTCCTTGAGAAAGGTATTCCTAGGTCTTACAGCTGGCAAGGTTTATTTATTTATTTTGTTTGTTTGTTTTGTAATTTAATTAAATTAATTAATTTATTTACACAGCAGGTTCTTATTATCTAATTTATAAATATTAGTATATATGTCAATCCCAATCTCCCAATTCATCCCACCACCACCAACCCCCCGCCACCGCTTTCCCCCCTTGGTGTCCATACATTTGTTCTCTACATCTGTGTATTTATTTCTGCCTTGCAAACCAGTTCATCTGTACCATTTTTTCTAGATTCCACATATATGCATTAATATACAATATTTGTTTTTCTCTTTCTGGCAAGGTTTATTTAGCTTTTAAAATATTTATATATATTTCAAAGACACAGAACTTAAAAGTTTTCTAAAGTAAATGCTCTAAGAAAAGAGAAAAGGAAAAGTCTTTTTTCTTATTTTCGACAGGGAGAATTAAGACTTTTATTTTCAATATGTATATGCTCTTAAATGGGTTACTGATCAAAATAATTATATGCTAATCAATACTTTCCACAAAACTTTGGATCCTTGTGTTGGGCCAAGCCTAAACTCCTCCAATGTACAGTAAGTCCCCTACATACGAACCTTCAAGTTGTGAACTTTCCAAGATGCGAACGTGTCATGTCACATCAACTAAGGTGTGAGTGAAATTGTACCTTGCCTTACAGTCTCCTATTGTTGATGATCCTTCAGCTGTACCATCTCTCACCTCCTCTCCCTCCTCCAGTCAGTAACTCTTCTTGCCTGTTCACTCGATGCCAGCCCCTGGATGCCAGCTGTTGTACTGCACTACTCTACTTTTTAAGGTACTGTACTGTAAGATTAAAAATGTCTTATTTTTTGTTAATTTTTTATGCATTATTTGTGTGAAAAGTATTATAAACCTATTACAGTACAGTACTATCAATATATAGCCGATTGTGTTAGTTGGGTACCTAGGCTAACTTGGACTTTTGAACAAATTGGACTTAACGAATGCAATCTTGGAATGGAACTCGTTTGTATGTAGGGGGCTTACTGTACTTTTATTTCAGAGACTTCACTGACTTTTCCTACTTCTAAGTTTCAGCTGGGCTAAACCAGGTTTATCCTGAGATTTTCATAACACAAAATCTTGAGGAGATGTGGGTAAGAAAGTGATCAATTTTCTTTCTCCCAGAAATATTCAGTCCTTACTGACATCCAGGCTCCTTCACCAGGTGTGAATACCTATAGTATCATGAGAGGCATTAGCATTAAGTCAAAGATTCTTTTATACTTAGTCTGAGTAGATAGCAGCCTTATTGCTCTACATTTGCATAAAATTGAAGGAATTTAAATGACTCATTCCAGAAACCGGATCTGATGCAGCTAACCTGCAGCCTTAATATCTGACACAGGAGTAGGTAACATTTTAAGAACCTCTTGGCAAGGGGAAATACTCCAAAGTCTCCCTTTCTTTTCCTCTTCAACAGCCTTGGGGAGAACAGGGTAGAGGGCTTAATAACTGTTTTTTGTTAATGGGAATCCTCTCTTCTCTTCCTGTTTTCTGTGATAGGAGATTGAACTGCATGGATTATGTCAAAGAGCTATTTGCTTTCTGGAATCCCGTTGCATTCATCCAATGAGGATTCCCAGCATGAGATCAGATGAAAAGAGGCTGAGTGAGAATATTTCAGGCCTGGTTCTCTCTCTGTAAGGTTACTTTGGGCTGGTTGTGCTCTCTACGCTTTGCTCTACCTCTCAGTGTGGTCTGCCTCAATGACTCTACCTTGATTGGACCAAAGAATGATGACATCTCTACTCCTCCAGTCTGAGTTCTTGCACTATCAGTTGCAGTTCCAATGCAGCACGTCCAAAACTTTATAGTTAGCCTCTTGGTACATAAAGCATCCTCAGAGTATCCTGTTTTAAGCTTGCTGCCTCCTTCTGGGATAGGGACTGATACATATTTAAGTACTGGGGCACTAGGAAGCAGAATCTCAAAATGGAATTCTGGAATTGGCATGTTCATGTGTGCAATGTGCAAATAATTAACTTTGCTTTGGTAAATAAGACATATGTGATCCATCCCATGCAATACCAACAAAATTCTTCAGAATATCACTGTTTATGATACAGAGTGAAGAGGGCTTGGAAGGCAAAGCAGTGTGGCATCAGGTGGTGGTGGTTTTATCTTTTTAAGGCAACAGTCACGTTTCTCCTTAGAGTCATATGGAACAGACACAGGGAAAATGAATTATTAAGGAAAGGTGTTTAGGAAGAAGACAGTTTTTCATGAGACCCTGTCTTCTGAAGTGATAAGAAAAGTATGATTGAGAGCAAGCCTCTATTCTGATTATAATGAAAAATGAATCCTCAGCTGTGTCCAACATGAAGTGTACTTTTAGGGCTGAATGCTATAGGCTTGAGAGTGTTGTGAAGGATGCTATGATGGAATTAGATTCCCTGATCTCCACGGAAGTGAAGCCATCCCGTGGCAGTGGAAGAAGTTGGCAGTACTTAAGTATCAGAGACAAGGCTGCCACAATAAACCATAAGGTTGAAACAGAAATCAGAGCCTTTGGATGCACAGGGTGCTAGTTTGGGTAATTCATCTGTGGGCCACTTAGAAAATAAATGATTGAATAGTTTCCTAAGTTTTTCCATGACATGCTTACAAGAAAAAAAATCTAAGATTGCTGGGCAAGTGCATAACTAAAGTCATTGTAATGGGGCTGTACTGCCTCTTAGTCAGTTCTTAGATGGAGGCACTTTGGAGACCACCATACTCTACATTGACTGCAATGCCAGGATCCTTGGGGGAAAGATACAGAACATGAATTTCCTCCAAAGTTTTCAAAAGGGTGATTATTTCCCAAGAAAACAGAAATACACAGACTTTCTAGGGGTAACTGTATATTGACACTGAAATTAGTTTTACCTGTAAGCTCATCTCTCAGAGCGAGGGACAATGAATGGAGGCAGGTGACTGAGGAGGTGGTCAGGGGTCTGGATGTGTCCTGACCCCAGTGCATCTAACAGCAGGTGTAGTGGGACTACTGACCTATTCTGTAGTTGTTCGTCTTGGTAGCAAATATGTGGTGGGAACAGATATACCCCTCTAAAATGAGAGCTAAGTTGCTGCATCTACCTACCATGATAAAAGGCACAAACTCTGAGTGGATCCCTTTGGATTTGGGAGGCAATATATGTCACATTTGAACTTGCTTCTAGAAACCACTTGTGGGATAATCTGTGAAGTTGTCAGTTTTAAGTGGCAACCAACATACGAATAGGTGCTACAGAAGTCTCGACTGATGTGAGCTTCCCTATCACTTGGAAATTATGAATTACCAGTTTCAATAGTGTGGGAGGCAGACAGAAATGCAGAATAAAGTCTAACAAGCAGTTCCAATAGGAGAGTCACAAAATACATTCCAAAGTTTTTGGATAAGTCTATCCCTTCTTTGTTGATTAATACTGTTTTAAAGCAATTCTTGGTCTACTGCTAGACCCTAGCAGAGACTGTACATTTGATCATGGAAAAAAAATAACTCTGTGATTTAAACTGCCAATCATGTATGGGATATTATATCATCCATAGAACTATAAACTCGGACATGCCCAGCACCAGCATTTTATTATAAAACAGAAATGTAATATAAATGAAGAGGGTTGAATACATCCATAAGGTACCCACAAATCAGGGACTTAAGACCTGATTAGAATAGAGTCCCTGAGAATGGAAATTAGATGGTATTTACCCTGCATGATAATTAGTTATAAGTAATAAAGGGAGGGGAAGGATTCAGTTAATTCCAAAGATTTGAAACAGAGTGAAAG
Organism: Phocoena sinus; assembly: GCF_008692025.1. Classification (NCBI taxonomy): domain Eukaryota; kingdom Metazoa; phylum Chordata; class Mammalia; order Artiodactyla; family Phocoenidae; genus Phocoena; species Phocoena sinus. Next base: position 10,052,136 of record NC_045776.1, on the reverse strand, counting down.
GGGAGTTATTGGTACCAGTTATAGAACTAAAAAGGACAAGTTTTGTGGGGAAACAATATAGTTTTTTGGAATGCCATTAAGTCTTGCATCTGGGTAAAGATATCAAAACTAAATAAGATCCTGAGATCCTGATCCATAGATCAGGATTAATCTCTCTGTATATGACTGTTGGGAGCTATTCTGAGGCAGAACCTTTGGAAAGTCTAAAATTGGTGGAAAAGAAAATATTTACTGAGGTAGTAACAAAAAAGTCAGAGAGATTAGAAAGTCAAAGGCCTATGAGCTTGAAACAAAAGGAGAACAAGGGCATAGAAAAAAGATGTGCTGAAATTGTCAGTTGTCGCTGAGAAATTAAGTCACACGGGACTATGAAAAAAATGTTCTAGAAAGAAAATCTTGCTCTTGTTTGTATCCTCAGAGCCCAACGGAGTGCCTGGAACACCTTAGTATTCAAGAATTTGCTCGTGGATGCACACATGTAAACTAGAGTAGCCCTATATTCATACAGATTTGTTGGTGATCACCAAAATATCAAATACACCCTTGCTGTTTTGATTTCTATATCACTCCTGGCAAAGTTTCTGATATCTCATGGTGAAGCTGACACATTTTTTTTTTCCCCTTGGAGAATCACTTTTATTTTTCTCTGAGGTAAACCTCCCCAAATTACTCTAGTTGAGATATTCAAGTTTTATTGCTTTATTTTACTAGGGGTTCACTGTCCTGTGGCATTTATAATATAGAGTTTAGAATGGATTTCAGGGAATAGGAATAACTTTCAATACTGCTTGGTTAACAGAAAGTCTTTCACTTGCCATTTCATAAATTCAGCCAGCACTGTGTCCTTTGCTTGTCTCTTTTGACTCATCAATGTGGAATGAAATCTAATCAATCCACAATCATGCTAATCAATGTACTGTGCTACTTCCATTGCAGCAAAGAATAATGTTGTTGTAAACTCAGTTACATTTTAGAATAACGCAAAAATTGAAAGTGCTAATCTATGTGATATGTTAATGAAGCATTTTATGACCTGAGGCTTCACCATCAAAATTCCATTTTGATCCATCAATTTTCATCAACAAATTAAAAGAACTTGTAACTCAAGAATGGGAAACAATGAATTTAAAGTTACAGCTTATTATTTATATGGAATGTTACAAAATAGATTACTCGTAACAGCAGTATATAAAAATACACGGGCATTGTGAAATCAAAAATCAAATTATTTCTGTACCACACTGAGATAAATATTATAAAAGGCGGTTATCCTCTAATTGACTGAATGTTTTTATAACTAAACCAATGAAATGTCCTTTTCTGATATGGAGAAATGAAGGAACATATCTTCTTAGACTTCAGAAGAAGTTTCACTTAATTTTTAAGAGTACTCGTATTCACTCACATAGTCTAGCCTTCACCTTCCTCCTCTCTTTCAGGGGTAATCATTTATATTTTGTTATTATAAACTGGAATACACTCTTTGTCCTTTTCTACATATTACCTTGGTCACAATTAAAAGAAGATTCAATTGATCTTTATAACACAAGTATGTCCCACAATGCAGACATATAAATCAGTATCAGAATGAGTCTCACTATACATGTAATTATATCTATATCTATGCATATTTCTATTTATTTTTCCACCCTAACTTGTTTCTTCTTCAGTCATTTTTCTGTTTCTTATTGAATTGCTGATCCATAAAACAATTATTCCCATATACATTATTTTTGTCTTTATATATGTCCTTTAAATAAATCAACCTGCTTATGTTTCTGATTCACAGTTTTTACCAGGCAGCCCCAAAGGTGTGCATGGCTTTGTGCAGAGAATTAAGAAAAGCCCTGAGTTTGCAGGGTATACAGATGAGTTTTTTAATACTAGGAGTTTTATCTCTCTATATATCTACCTCGTACTCTTTCCTACACATTTTTGAAGAAGCAGCTTCAGGGAGGCACTTTCAATGAATAGCTCCGTTAGACACATAGATAAATAATTATGCATTCAAATAGATACTTGGACTCACTTTCAGTTATTTCCCCCATTTGGATTTTATTTCATCAGAGAAATTACTAGAATGACTTTTATATCAAAGTTAATTCATGTTCTACAATTATGGAATAAAAGTGATATTAATAAATATACTTTGATGACCTGTAAAATATTTATAAGATTTCAAATCTTACACAACAAAGAAAATAGGAATTCAACATTTTATTCATGAGTATATTATTATATCAAAATATTCATATTAATAATGAAATATTACTCTTGCTACTATAGTTAGTGCTAGCTTAGTACAGAGAGAGGAGAGACAGTACAGGTGTCCCTTAATTTTTTCCCATCTATTTCTATCTGCCCAAATTGGCTACAAACAGATACAGAAAAAACTGGCAATGGAAGCAAGTGATAATTTGGAATGATTAATACTCTTTATAGTGTCTAACTCATAGTGATCAATAAAAACTGTGAGCTATGTTCCCTTTAGAAAAGGTTGACATAGACATTCTCTCTGAAAAGGTAACATTAAAGCTGAGCTTTTAATGATATGAAGGAGTCAGCTTAGGGATGAATAAGGCAAGAGCATTCTATGGAAAGAGTACAGTTTGTGGACTGCTCTGAAAAGTAAGATTAATTTGCAGAATTCCTCCCCAAAAAAGAAGGCTAATACTGAAACAGAGAGAACAAGTTATTGAGTATAATACAGGGTCTGAGAGGAAGGTGGGAACCAACCAATTCATGCAGGGCCCTCCCTATCGGTCATTTTAGCACTATGCAATGTTATTCTAAGTACAATGGAAAACTGGCATTAATTACTTTAGCTGACTGATCCAATATATATGTCACAAAAAATCAATCTGGCTGATAGAAAATGGATTGCAGGAGCAAGAGTCACACAGGAAAACTACATCAGAGGCACAGGCACTGGGTCCAATTAATGTCTGATGGCAAACTGAATTAGACTGTTGGTAGCAGAAATAAAATCAGAAGGAATTCAGCAATATTTAAGTAGTATGGGCAGGCCTGGTGATGAAACTGGTATGATTTCGAAGAAGAAATTAAGAAAGATCCAAGGTCTCTGGAATTCACAACTGGAGACACTAAATCATACCCCTGTAGATTTGATTCAGTTTGGGTCATTCGATGCATTTTGTTTGCCCCTGAACTCTCTTTATGCCATTCTCATTGCTGTATCTCAAATTCCTCTGACCTTTTGCCCTTTCTTACTGTGATGGTTAACTTTTTTGTGTCAGCTTGACTGGTCCTTAGCCCAGATAGTTGGTGCCCAGATATTTGGGTGCTCAGATACTTGGTTAAACATTATTTCTGGGTGTGTCTGTGAGGGTTTTTCTGGATGAGATTAACATTGGAATTGGTGGACTGTGTAAAGCAGGTTGCCCTCTCCAGTGTGGGTGAGCCTCATCAAATGCGCAGAGCCTGCATAGAGCAAAAGGCTGAGTAGGAGAGAATGTTTTTTTCTGCCTGACTGGGTAAAAAGATAGATAGATAGATAAATAGATAGATAGATAGATAGATAGACAGATAAATCTAATTTGATTTTAAATGATTCGAATAGCTTAACAGGATGACTTGTTGATTATGTAAAACTTGACTGATTATTTTTAAATTCAGGCTGGGAAATCCACCTTCTCCTGACTTTGGACTGGGACTCAGACTGGAATTTACACCACTGCCTCTCCTGGTTCACAGGCCTTTGGGCTCAGACTGGAGCTACAGCACTGACACTCCTGAATGTACAGCTTGCCAACTGTAGATCTTGGGACTTCTCAGCCTCCATAATCGTGTGAGCCAATACCTAATAATAAATCTGTGTATATGTATTGTGTTGGTTCTTTTTCTGTGGAGAACTCAGACTTACATGCTTACTAGATAATATCCTGTTTTATTCTAAGATTTGCTCTTGTGAGAGCAAGAAGTCTTTTGTTAGTTAACGGCTTAGTAGAGCTGCAGAACTGAAATTCTTAGATATATTCCTTTGGGGATAGAGACCTTTCCTTATCCAGGTAAATAATTCAGCTCTCCTACTTGGTAAAGTATGCAACTAGTGGTCAAGCAGTTCCAACTCAGGTGACACTTCTTGCTCACAAATCATCTCTTTCCTAAATGAGCTTTTAAATTGAAGTATAATGCATGTAAATGAATATGTACAAATTATCATGTACATCTCAAGAAGTTATCATAAACATAATTCATGTAACTACAACCCAGGTAATGACATAGAATATGTTCAATACCTATTACCTTTCTTTTTGTTCCTGCTCTATTATTGCTTCTTCCCTCTTTCTTAATAGTACTCATTACCCTGACCTCTAATATTGTGTAATTTTCACCTGTTTTTGAACTTTACTTGAATCAAGTATATGGTACATTCTTTTGTGCCCATCTTCTTTCAACCAATATGATATTTATGAAACCCATTCATTTTTTTCTTGTAATGGTAATAGTCCTTGTATTTTTTAAAAACAGGTTTATTATAATCAACATATGATAAACTACAAATATTTAAAATGTACTATGAGCTTTGGCATATGCATAAAGCCAATGAATGTGTACATGATCCCCAGAAGTTTCTTTATTCCCCTTTGTAATTCTTCTGCACTCGCCTTCCCCCAAACCCTCACCCCCAACCTCAGGCAAATAATGATCAATGCTGTTACTATTTAAATTGCAATTATTAATAACAGTTCATTTCATTTCCTGAACTTTTTCATAGTTTACAAAATGTTTTATTTATATGTAGTTCTGGACACACCTTGTGACATGGGTTGGATTAAGATTGAGAAAACAGAGGTTCAGGGGGGTTAAGCCATTTACTTAGGGTTGATCTACTAAATAACAGGTAGAGAACGTAGCCTGATTCAGGTCTTCTAATTCCAAGTTCTTTTCTTTTATTACATACAAAAATTCTCACACTGAACAATAACATTTTTTTCTAGTCTAACTTTATAGATTTTCCTTATTGTGACAAAGCACTTATTTCTGAGGTTACCAATATTTGCATACTTTAAAAGTTTAATATTCTTAAAACAAAATTTTCCTACTCTCAGTGGTCTTCATACTTCCTAATGAGTATAGCTGACATTTAGGAAGGCATAATTAGTCAGCTTATCACTTACTACATTGTTGAAAGATCACTCAGGCATTTATGATTCTGATTTTCTAACAGGGGATGACTTATAGATTACATAAAACTTGACTGATTATTTTTAAGTAAAAGAAAAAGAGATGGGAAGAGTAAGACATTATACATTTCCTCATATACTAACTATAATGATGAGGTTCGCTTTGACACATTCTCTCTGTCATCAAAACGATGACTGCCCATAAATATTTGTTATGTACTTGAACCTACGGCAGAGGGTGACAGATTCCAATAAAATATTCAGTGTGATGCTTTGAGGTCTTCAGAGGAACATGAAATAGTTCCCAAACTGCACATTACTTGTAGTTTTCTATTACACACCACACAAAATGTCCTTGACATTCAAGAGTGCACCATTGTATTTTAGTCTACCTCACTCCAGGGTGTATTTGAAAATACCCTCCATTTGCCTTTAATAATAATGACTTGTCATATGGAATCCAGATCTCGGCTAATCTAACATAATATGTACCTGATGGTTTTTATTAACGTCAAATGAAACCCAATAGTCATCTGAAACATTTTTTCCTTCTGCCATGCAATGGTTCTCATTTCTGACCATTAACGTAAAAGGTTAATAAATGCAACTACTTGAATATTATTAATATTCAAGGTGCATGGCAAGTGAATCATTTTGCAGACTTATGATTTGTAAAGATTCTGGGCCATTAATGTTACTATTTTGCAGGCTTGTAAAATTGCACCACGCAGCATGCATGCTATACTTTGAATGCTAAAAGGTCTGTGAAGAATTCTTGCTGCATTACACTTTACTCACCTTTATTGAAATTTGGACTCTTTCTTTGGAATGTAAAAGAACTTTCTCTCTCTATCTCTGTCTGTCTCTCTCTCTCTCCTTAATAATTTATTCTTAGTTGTTCTTATTCCTTATTAATAACTAGTTATGTTTAATCTATTTTATTTAATCCCTCACTTTATAGGGTCTCTGATTAAAGGAAAATCAACCCCAGATTTTATCTAGGATCTATTTAATGGTCAGTGTACACTGTCATATAGATTAGTGGTTAAATATGTTTAACTGAGTCCTACAGTTGTAAAATACGTCTCAAATGTGAAAAGCATTTGAACTGATTTCAGGCAAAATTCACAGACTGCTACTCAAATCACTAAAGAGGTGTAGCGTTATAAAAATCATGGATTAAGAATGAGAATTTAAAGACTTGAGCTTTGCCTTCAAGATGGGTCTTTTAATTTTCTTTTTCTCAGTCTGAATATGAGGTACTTTTCTTCTCTTGAAGCTCAAATCCATTTCCTACAGTGCATTTAATTTTCAAATAAATACCTAACAATAAAGAAGGATACATTAGCTGTATCAATCTTGTTAAAATAATTAGAACTAAGCAAAACATTCAATGCTTGCTAAAATAATCATGGAAATCTGTGTTAGGATATTTAACTAATCATTATTATACAGGAAAATGTCTTTTGACGGCAACTGACAGAACCAAAGGAAGAAAAAAATTTACAGGGGTAGCCGTCGTTTTTCTCGGTATCTGTAATCAACTGCCACAGGAAACCAATTATAAATGTTACGGATGCAGAACATAATTATTAGATATCTATTGTTCCTGATGTAATCCTGAAACAAACAAGATAATTCTGGAAGCAGTATCCTGGCTAGGTTATTTGTCAAGTACATAAAAACATAAACAGCCACGTATGTACACAGTGTAAATGTGTCCACAGAAATACTTTTTTCTGTTGTAGTTTACAAGTATAGAACATTTTAAGAGTACTGTGAATCTTTACCTAAAATATAGTGATTAATATTATCAATAAGGCATTACCCTATCAAGCTCTAGAGCAGCCATGCTTTTGACATAAAAGATTTTGACTCTAATTTTCACTTTGTATTAGCAAGTAAAAATCAAAGAGGTCATAGGTGTCTTCTTCCAGGAGGATGGGGATAAAATTTATGGTGGAGCATAAATTCTGGTACCAAAAATAATTATACTACTGGAGTTCATTTGAGGTTGGTGTGATCTGAGGCTTTTAATAAACATTAAAGTTAGCAAGAAATCCATTGGAAACTTTAAAAATTCAACTGCAGCTTCATTGAGAGGTATTTGGTGGTGAAAAAGAAACAAACGTAGAGGGAAAGATTTTTGAGAAACTGAGGCAAACATCTTAGGTAATATTTGATATAGAAAAGACTTTTTTATTTTTGCCCAAACAAAAGGATTATCTCCAATATTGCACAAAGCAGAATTTAAGTAAGTCTTACATATCAAAATACCAGTATTTGCATGGATTAATGTTATAACAAATAAAAATAGAAAAATGAAGCATTAGATTTAGCTTTTTTATGAAGACTTTGTGCTCTGAGAACCAGCTGGCAGAAAATGAGAAGTAATTTTCAATTTTTGACTAAGGCCTGATTTTTAAAAAGGCAACAAGTTGACTTGAATTGCTTGGGACCACGCGGGACAAAGATTAAGGGATACCACTGAGCCTGACTTAATGACAAAGGAAAATCTGGATCCAAATCAATAGAGTCATCTCATGCCCACTACTTGCTATAAGATTCCTCAATACCACAGGCAGGAGAAACCGACCAGAAGCAAATACAAATAGTTAAAATCTCATGATAATCAGGTAAGTACGTGTCCCTCCAAGTCTCAGCTCATAAATGTTGTTAATGCTATAAAAATTTTCCCTGGTTTTCAAGTGCAGATAGACAATTTATCTTCTGAATCTCTATAACTTTTATACATGTCTCTTTTAAGACACTTATAAAATATATGTTAAATGTTGGTTTGGAATTTATAAGTCCTCATTACTAGGGGGAAAATGCCTATAAAATAACTTTAAGAAATTGTTTTTAAAATCCATGAATTACCCATGTTAAGAGAAATGAATGAAAAATTAGTATCAGTTTCAGTTTTTACTTATACAATAAACATAAATTCAAGAGTTGGTAATTCTAATATTGATTGTAAAGATTCTCTAAAGATTTAAACATCTATAAATAATCTTTCAGCATTTTTCTACTCTGCCTAAAAAATTTAACTCCAAGTACATGTGCTTTTCTTCCAGTTATGCAAAGTATTAGAAGACCAAGTAATGAAAATTTTAAGAGATGATGATAATATTTTAACAACAAACCTGGTGTTCACTGATTGCCAGTGAAGTAATGGGGAAATATCTATATCCTTAGCTATGTGTAACTCTCTTTAGAAACAGCATGACATATTTGATGAAATAAAATTTATAAAACCTAAATAATTCCAACTAGAATGGAAGTAATTAGCAATCCATAAAATTAAACTTTGTCATATATTTTGAAAAAAATAAAGTGATAGTTGCCATTGGGTTTTGTTTTGATTAAGGCTACAGGCTCATGGGAAACGTATCATTCCTATTCATCTTTCTATCTGCATCAACTGTTAAACACTTGATGCAAAATATATATTTAATATTCATAAATATATGGCTGAAAAAGGAAACTGAAGTTCAAAGATACCAACTTTTATTTGTTTACATACCAATATATGGAAAAGCAGGGACTCAAACTCAAATATTCCATGTATTTATTTTTTCCAAGCATGATTAAAATTTGTATATATTTAGGTTGTTCAATGTAATTATTTCATTTGCATATACATTGCTAAATGATTATCACAATCAAGTTAATTAACACATCCATCGCCTCACATAGTTACATTTGTGTGTGCGGTGAGAACACTTATGAAATACTCTCAGAAAATTCAAGTATACAACACATTATTCTTAATTATAATCACCATGATGTTCATTAGCGCTCCAGAATTTATTCATCTTATAACTGAAAGTTAGTACCCTTTAACCAACCATTTCACTATTTTCCCCAAGCCCCCGGCAACCACTGGTCTACTCTCTGGTTCTGTGAGTTAGATTCTACACTGAAGTGAGATCATATAGTATTTGTCTTTCCGCATCTAACTTATCTCACTTAGCACACTGTCCTCTAGGTTCGCGTGGTTCATCCATATTGTCACAGTTAGCAGGATCACCTTCCTTTGTGTGGCTGAATAATATTTCAGTTGTACAAAAAATACATACATTTCATGGAATGAGCATGTTTGGGTTGCTGTGTGCTTGGACCGTAGCAGACCTCAGATTTGGGCCCCATCATTCTGTGCCAGAAGCTCAAGTTCCCCCCAGGGCCTTTGGACTCCTCGAAGGCTATAGATTTGTGGCCCACGCGTGCAAAGTTCACTCCCCCACTTTGGTCTCAGTTGATCCCTCCCTGTACAGTCTTTGGGCCAGAGCATGTCCCCCCCTCCCCACCCCCCAAACCTGACAGGGCCTTGGGGTGAGGTGACACTGCACTGTGACTCTGAGTTGGGTGGGGTGCGTAACAAGAATTGGGGTTCATGATGCGTGGTGTGAGCCAACCTCCTTAGGGGAGAGGGCAGGTCCAGGGTCCCGCGGCAGCTGGGGCACCTAGGTGTTTCTCCTCCCAGGACTTGCCTACCGGCCCCCGTGGATATCGCGAGATTCTACAAGATGGGGCTTCCTCAGGAAAAGACTGGTTGTGGCTGCAATGACTTGGGCCTCATTCTGCCTTTTGTTGACTCCACTCCGATGCTCAGCGCATCCCAGCATGTCCTCCCCCTGCCCCTCCACCAAGACGGGCGCGGACTTGCCCTACACACCCCAAGTCACGTAGTGTGCCCTGTGGGATCCAAATGCACCTTGTTTGCCTTCTTGGGAACCCCGACACTCCACTCACCCAAGACAAGACAAAAACAACTATATATATATATATACATACACACACACATATATATATATATAATATTTCACATTTTCATTTTCTTTATCCATTCATCTACTGACACTCAGGTTGTTTCCATATCTTGGCTATTGTGAATAACGCTGCAATGACTATGGGAGGGCAGATAGCTCTTTGAAGTACTGACTGAATTTATTTCCTTTGGAATATATACCCAGAAGTGGGACTGCTGGATCATATACTAGTTCTTTTTTCAAATCTTTTGAGGAACCTCCACAATATTATCCAGAGGGGCTGCACCAGTTTAGATTCCCATTGTCTCAAGCAGTACACAGACGGACAGCTGGGAGAGCGGACTTTCGTAAGAATTCTTACCTTTGCCGGCTTCGCCAGTTTTCCCGGTATGCTGTCTGCAGGCTCCAGAGTGAGCGGGGCATCCCAGAGGGTCTCACTTGGTCACCGGAAACTGTAGGCGAGGGAAATAATTTTCCCTCCACCCTTCATAGAGAGTGCCCAGCTAAGGCCCTTTTCCTCGGGGGCCCATCCTAAATGGACGAGACTTTCTCGGTTAAAAGTTCTCCGCTGTGGGGCTTCCTTGATGGCGCAGTGGTTGGGAGTCCGCCTGCTGACGCAGGAGACAAGGCTTCGTGCCCCGGTCGGGGAGTATCCCACATGCCACGGAGCGGCTGGGCCCGTGAGTCATGGCCGCTGAGCCTGCGTGTCCGGAGCCTGTGCTCCGCAACGGGAGAGACCGCAGCAGTGTGAGGCCCGCTTACCGCAAAAAAAAAAAAAAAGAAAGAAAAAGAAAAGTTCTCCGCTGTGGCCACCGTAACTCATGATCATTCTTGGTCAGGGTACCTGCTGGGCAGCCTTAAAATAAAATTTTATTCAGCCGAGGCCTCACACGAGCCCAACCCAGTTTCAGTCAGACCCAGTCCGAGGCTGGAGCCGGCCGGTGTACGACTTAAGACGGAACCAGTCTGATCCGGACTCCGTCAGAACTGGAACCCGGACTGCTTTCTAAGTTGGACCGGATCCGACCCTGGACCCCCTCCGGTTTCTAAGTCGGAACTAGGCCAACTCCAGTTGGTTTCGGGACCCAGTTTTGGGGGAAAAAAAGACACTGAGTCTGAAAGCTCGTGACGCAAAGCTGCTGAACGAGGACCGGGACCCGAGGGGACGTCCCCACACCTCCAGAGGCGGCGCGCAGGCAGCGGCTCCAGGGAGCTCATCAGGTACCTCCGCCTGGTTGCTCGGGGCTCCTGGGGGCTGCTGGGGTCCCTTTGGTTTGTTCTTCTGACACCAGAACTGTTAAAAGATAAACTGAGGCATATTCAAGTTTTTAAGAGTTTATTTGAACAAAAATCCATTCCAATCAGGCAGCAGCAAACTGGCAGTGGTTAGGCGCGCTCCGCCGACAGGCGCTGAGGAGAGGCTTCCATAGAGGAAGTGTGGAAGCCAAGTAAGGGAATTATTGGTTGGCTGTAGCTTAGAGCCTCGTTGGCTGTTTGTGCTTGGTTGTCCTTAGCGTTTCGATTTCTCAACCTCGAGGCATTTCAGGCTTAGGTTTTGGTTTGCCTTAGGTTTTGGTTTGCTTACAGAGGCCTCCACCTCGTTAGAGCCATAGTCTACTGGCCTTCTTGCTTAACAGTTGTATGAGTTCCTTATAAATTTTGAAGGTTAAACCCTATGTTTTTAGTTTAACATAGTCCAATTTGTTTATGTTTGCTTTTACCTGTGTTTTTGATGTCATATCCCCAAAACCATATTGTCAAGACCAAAGGCAAGAAGCTTTTCCTCTATGATTTCTTCCAGGAATTTTATGGTTTCAGGTCTTACATTTAAATCTTTAATCCATTTTGAGTTAATTTTTGTGTATGGTGTAAGATAAGGGTCCAACTTCAGTCTTTTGCATGTGGACAACCACTTTTCCCAGCACCATTAAAGAAACTGTTCTTTTCCGGGTTTGTTTTCTTGGTGCTCTTGTCAAAGATTAGTTTATTGTATATGTGTCGGTTTATTACTGGGGTGTTTGTTCTGTTCCATTGGTCTACGTGTCTGTTTTTATCAGTGCCATTCTCTTTTGATCACTATAGCGTTTGTTTACATACTAATATATGGAACAGCAGGGGATCAAACTTAAGTATTTTATACTTCCATTTCTTAAATTATAACATTCTTACTATAATTTAGTTTTAAGACATTTTACAAATTTGAATAACTAAGGTTTTATAGTATTCAGGCAGAATTCTATATCAATAAAGACTCACCATAAGAGGTCCTGTGTTATTCTGATTACTGTATTTGTATATAAAATTTTCCAAAACATAAAACATGTACAGTGGATATTGAGTTTGACTTGAGTCACTGGGCATCTCTCAATTCTTGATCAATACATTTGTAGTAACAATGATTTCAAAAGCTGAAGAATTATTTACAGATCTCGAAAAACAGTTTACTCTTTTTTTTTTTTTTTTGCAAAATATAAGCTGGTACTATTTGCCCACCATGCTTCTTTTCTCTTTTTGATCGACTGTCTAGAGGTCAGTTGCTCTGTGGTAATGAAATGAGTTTAGTCAATAGAGAAAGCCAAAATGGAAAAATACAAGAGGTTTTTGAGAAATATGTAACTTTTGTAGCTTCAGTGAGGTCCAAAAATTGATAAAACCACTTAAAATATATTCATTTAAATGGTTGGTCTGTTTTAGGTTTTCTAATGCTGGCTTTCTGTTACAGAAATATCCCTTCATAGATACAGATGTGAGTCAGAAATGTGACATACACAGACAGTGTTCTAGTGGAGCTGTCCTTTACAGCTCCTCAAATCTTTCAAAATTTTGTTTCTGATTGTTTTTTTTTTTTTTTTTTTTTTAACATCTTTATTGGGGTATAATTGCTTTACAATGGTGTGTTAGTTTCTGCTTTATAACAAAGTGAATCAGCTATACATATACATATGTTCCCATATGTCTTCCCTCTTGCGTCTCCCTCCCTCCTACTCTCCCCATCCCACCCTTCCAGGCTGTCACAAAGCACCGAGCTAATATCCCTGTGCCTTGCGGCTGCTTCCCCCCAGCTATCTACCTTACTACGTTTGTTAGTGTGTATATGTCCATGACTCTCTCTCGCCCTGTCAAAACTCACCCCTCCCCCTCCCCATACCCTCAAGTCCGTTCTCCAGTAGGTCTGCGTCTTTATTCCTATCTTACCCCTAGGTTCTTCATGACATTTTTTTCCCTTAAATTCCATATATATGTGTTAGCATACGGTATTTGTCTTTTTCTTTCTGACTTACTTCACTCTGTATGAGAGACTCTAGGTCTATCCATCTCATTACAAATAGCTCAATTTCATTTCTTTTTAAGGCTGAGTAATATTCCATTGTGTATATGTGCCACATCTTCTTTATCCATTCATCCGATGATGGGCGCTTAGGTTGTTTCCATGTCCTGGCTATTGTAAATAGAGCTGCAATGAACATTTTGGTACATGACTCTTTTTGAATTTTGGTTTTCTCAGGGTATATGCCAAGTAGTGGGATTGCTGGGTCATATGGTAATTCTATTTGTAGTTTTTTAAGGAACCTCCATACTGTTCTCCACAGTGGCTGAACCAATTCACATTCCCACCAGCAGTGCAAGAGTGTCCCCTTTTCTCCACACCCTCTCCAGCATTTATTGTTTCTAGATTTTTTGATGATGGCCATTCTGACTGGTGTGAGATGATATCTCATTGTAGTTTTGATTTGCATTTCTCTAATGATTAATGATGTTGAGCATTCTTTCATGTGTTTGTTGGCATTCTGTATATCTTCTTTGGAGAAATGTCTATTTAGGTCTTCTGCCCATTTTTGGATGGGGTTGTTTGTTTTTTTGTTATTGAGCTGCATGAGCTGCTTGTAAATTTTGGAGATTAATCCTTTGTCAGTTGCTTCATTTGCAAATGTTTTCTCCCATTCTGAGGGTTGTCTTTTGGTCTTGGTTATGGTTTCCTTTGCTGTGCAAAAGCTTTGAAGTTTCATTAGGTCCCATTTGTTTATTTTTGTTTTTATTTCCATTACTCTAGGAGGTGGGTCAGAAAGGATCTTGCTGTGATTTATGTCATAGAGTGTTCTTCCTATGTTTTCTTCTAAGAGTTTGATAGTTTCTGGCCTTACATTTAGGTCTTTAATCCATTTTGAGCTTATTTTTGTGTATGGTGTTAGGGAGTGATCTAATCTCATACTTTTACATGTACCTGTCCAGTTTTCCCAGCACCATTTATTGAAGAGGCTGTCCTTTCTCCACTGTACATTCCTGCCTCCTTTATCAAAGATAAGGTGTCCATATGTGCGTGGGTTTATCTCTGGGCTTTCTATCCTGTTCCACTGATCTATCTTTCTGTTTTTGTGCCAGTACCATACTGTCTTGATTACTGTTGCTTTGTAATATAGTCTGAAGTCAGGGAGCCTTATTCCTCCAGCTCCTTTTTTCGTTCTCAAGATTGCTTTGGCTATTCGGGGTCTTTTGTGTTTCCATACAAATTGCGAAATTTTTTGTTCTAGTTCTGTGAAAAATGCCAGTGGTAGTTTGATAGGGATTGCATTGAATCTGTAGATTGCTTTGGGTAGTAGAGTCATTTTCACAATGTTGATTCTTCCCATCCAAGAACATGGTATATCTCTCCATCTATTTGTATCATCTTTAATTTCTTTCATCAGTGTCTTATAATTTTCTGCATACAGGTCTTTCGTCTCCTTAGGTAGGTTTATTCCTAGATATTTTATTCTTTTTGTTGCAATGGTAAATGGGAGTGTTTTCTTGATTTCACTTTCAGATTTTTCATCATTAGTATATAGGAATGCCAGAGATTTCTGTGCATTAATTTTGTATCCTGCTACTTTACCAAATTCATTGATTAGCTCTAGTAGTTTTCTGGTAGCATCTTTAGGATTCTCTATGTATAGTATCATGTCATCTGCAAACAGTGACAGCTTTACTTCTTCTTTTCCGATGTGGATTCCTTTTATTTCCTTTTCTTCTCTGATTGCTGTGGCTAAAACTTCCAAAACTATGTTGAATAAGAGTGGTGAGAGTGGGCAACCTTGTCTTGTTCCTGATCTTAGTGGAAATGCTTTCAGTTTTTCACCATTGAGGATGATGTTTGCTGTGGGCTTGTCATATATGGCTTTTATTATGTTTAGGAAAGTTCCCTCTATGCCTACTTTCTGGAGGGTTTTTATCATAAATGGGTGTTGAATTTTGTCGAAAGCTTTCTCTGCATCTATTGAGATGATCATATGGTTTTTCTCCTTCAATTTGTTAATATGGTTTATCACATTGATAGATTTGCGTATATTGAAGAATCCTTGCATTCCTGGAATAAACCCCACTTGATCATGGTGTATGATCCTTTTAATGTGCTGTTGGATTCTGTTTGCTAGTATTTTGTTGAGGATTTTTGCATCTATGTTCATCAGTGATATTGGCCTGTAGTTTTCTTTCTTTGTGACATCCTTGTCTGGTTTTGGTATCAAGGTGATGGTGGCTTCGTAGAAGGAATTTGGGAGTGTTCCTCCCTCTGCTATATTTTGGAAGAGTTTGAGAAGGATAGGTGTTAGCTTTTCTCTAAACGTTTGATAGAATTCACCTGTGAAGCCATCTGGTCCTGGGCTTTTGTTTGTTGGAAGGTTTTTAATCACAGTTTCAATTTCAGTGCTTGTGATTGGTCTGTTCATATTTTCTATTTCTTCCTGATTCAGTCTTGGCAGGTTGTGCATTTCTAAGAATTTGTCCATTTCTTCCAGATTGTCCATTTTATTGGCATAGAGTTGCTTGTAGTAATCTCTCATGATTTTTTTTATTTCTGCAGTGTCAGTTGTTACTTCTCCTTTTTCATTTCTAATTCTATTGATTTGAGTCTTCTCCCTTTTTTTCTTGATGAGTCTGGCTAGTGGTTTATCTATTTTGTTTATCTTCTCAAAGAACCAGCTTTTAGTTTTATTGATCTTTGCTATTGTTTCCTTCATTTCTTTTTCATTTATTTCTGATCTGATTTTTATGATTTCTTTCCTTCTGCTAGCTTTTGGGTTTTTTTGTTCTTCTTTCTCTAATTGCTTGAGGTGCAAGGTTAGGTTGTTTATTCGAGATGTTTCCTGCTTCTTAAGGTGGGCTTGTATTGCTATAAACTTCCCCCTTAGAACTGCTTTTGCTGCATCCCATAGGTTTTGGGTCGTTGTGTCTCCATTGTCATTTGTTTCTAGGTATTTTTTGATTTCCCCTTTGATTTCTTCAGTGATCACTTCATTATTAAGTAGTGTATTGTTTAGCCTCCATGTGTTTGTATTTTTTACAGATCTTTTCCTGTAATTGATATCTAGTCTCATGGCGTTGTGGTCGGAAAAGATACTTGATACAATTTCAGTTTTCTTAAATTTACCAAGGCTTGATTTGTGACCCAAGATATGATCTATCCTGGAGAATGTTCCATGAGCACTTGAGAAAAATGTGTATTCTGTTGTTTTTGGATGGAGTGTCCTATAAACATCAATTAAGTCCATCTTGTTTAATGTATCATTTAAAGCTTGTGTTTCCTTATTTATTTTCATTTTGGATGATCTGTCCATGGGTGAAAGTGGGGTGTTAAAGTCCCCTACTATGAATGTGTTACTGTTGATCTCCCCTTTTATGGTTGTTAGTATTTGCCTTATGTATTGAGGTGCTCCTATGTTGGGTGCATAAATATTTACAATTGTTGTATCTTCTTCTTGGATCGATCCCTTGATCATTATGTAGTGTCCTTCTTTGTCCCTTTTAATAGTCCTTATTTTAAAGTCTATTTTGTCTGATATGAGAATTGCTACTCCAGCTTTCTTTTGGTTTCCATTTGCATGGAATATCTTTTTCCATCCCCTTACTTTCAGTCTGTATGTGTCTCTAGTTCTGAAGTGGGTCTCTTGTAGACAGCATATATAAGGGTCTTGTTTTTGTATCCATTCAGCCAATCTGTGTCTTTTGGTGGGAGCATTTAGTCCATTTACATTTAAGGTAATTATCGATATGTATGTTCCTATTTCCATTTTATATATTGTTTTGGGTTCGCTACTATAGGTCATTTCCTTCTCTTGTGTTTCGTGTCTAGAGAAGTTCCTTTAGCATTTGTTGTAAAGCTGGTTTGGTGGTGCTGAACTCTCTCAGCTTTTGCTTGTCTGTAAAGGTTTTAATTTCTCCATCAAATGTGAATGAGATCCTTGCTGGGTAGAGTAGTCTTGGTTGCAGGCTATTCTCCTTCATCACTTTCAGTATGTCCTGCCACTCCCTTCTGGCTTGTAGGGTTTCTGCTGAGAGATCAGCTGTTAACCTTATGGGGATTCCCTTGTGTGTTATTTGTTGTTTTTCCCTTGCTGCTTTTAATATGCTTTCTTTGTATTTAATTTTTGACAGTTTGATTAATATGTGTCTTGGCGTGTTTCTCCTTGTATTTATCCTGTATGGGACCCTCTGTGCTTCCTGGACTTGATTAACTATTTCCTTTCCCATATTAGGGAAGTTTTCAACTATAATCTCTTCAAATATTTTCTCAGTCCCTTTCTTTCTTTCTTCTTCTTCTGGAACCCCTATAATTCGAATGTTGGTGCGTTTCATGTTGTCCCAGAGGTCTCTGAGACTGTCCTCAGTTCTTTTCATTCTTTTTTCTTTATTCTGCTCTGCAGTAGTTATTTCCACTACTTTATCTTCCAGGTCACTTATCCGTTCTTCTGCCTCAGTTATTCTGCTATTGATCCTATCTAGAGTGATTTTAATTTCATTTATTGCATTGTTCATCGTTGCTTGTTTCATCTTTAGTTCTTGTAGGTCCCTGTTAACTGTTTCTTGCATTTTGTCCATTCTACTTCCAAGATTTCGGATCATCCTTACTATCATTATTCTGAATTCTTTTTCAGGTAGATTGCCTATTTCCTCTTCATTTGTTAGGTCTGGTGGGTTTTTATCTTGCTCCTTCATCTGCTGTGTGTTTTTCTGTCTTCTCATTTTGCTTATCTTACTGTGTTTGGGGTCTCCTTTTTGCAGGCCGCACTTTCGTAGTTCCCGTTGTTTTTGATGTCTGTCTCCAGTGGCTAAGGTTGTTTCAGTGGGTTGTGTAGGCTTCCTGGTGGAGGGGACTAGTGCCTGTGTTGTGCTGGATGAGGCTGGATCTTGTCTCTCTAGTGGGCAGGTTCACGTCTGGTGGTGTGTTTTGGGGTGTCTGTGGCCTTATTATGATTTTAGGCAGCCTCTCTGCTAATGGGTGGGGTTGTGTTCCTGTTTTGCTAGTTGTTTGGCATAGGTTGTCCAGCACTGTGGCTTGCTGGTCGTTGAGTGAAGCTGGGTGCTGGTGTTAAGATGGAGGTCTCTGGGAGATTTCCACCGTTTAATATTATGTGGAGCTGGGAGGTCTCTTGTTGACCAGTGTCCTGAAGTTGGCTCTCCTACCTCAGAGGCAGAGCCCTGACTCCTGGCTGGAGCACCAAGAGCCTTTCACCCACACAGCTCAGAATAAAAGGGAGAAAAAGTAGGGAGAATTAGTAGAAGTATGAGTAAAGAAAGAAGGAAAGGAGGAAAGGAAGGAAGGAAGAAAGAAGCAAAGAAGGAAAGAAAGGAGGGAGGGAGGGAGGGAGGGAGGGAGGAAGGAAGGAAGGAGGGAAAGAAGGAAAAAAGACAGAAAGAAAGATGATACAGTAAAAATAAAATAAAGTATAATATAGTTATTGAATTAAAAAATATTTAGAAAAAAAAAAAGGGACGGATAGAACCTTAGGACAAATGTTGGAAGCAAAGCTATACAGAGAAAATCTTACACAGAAGCATACACATACACCTTCACAAAAAGAGGTAAAGGGGGAAAAATCATAAATCCTGCTCTCTGAGACCACCTCCTCAATTTGGGGTGATTCGTTGTCTAAAGGAGGGAAGGAAGGAAGGAAAGAAGAACGAAGGTAAAGTATAATAAAGTTATCACAATTAAACTTAATTATTAAGAAAAAGAATTTTTAAAAAAAAGTCATGGACGGATAGAGCCCTAGGACAAATGGTGGAAGCAAGAGTATACAGACAGGATCTCACACAGAAGCATACACGTACACATTCACAAAAAGAGGAAAAGGGAAAAAAATCATAGATCTCGCTCCTAAATTCCACCTCTTTAATTTGGGATCATTCCTTGTCTATTCAGGTATTCCACAGATGCAGGGTATATCAAGTTGATTGTGGAGCTTTAATCCGCTGCTTCTGTGGCTGCTGGGAGAGATTTCCCTTTCTCTTCTTTGTTCTCACAGCTCACAGGAGCTCAGCTTTGGATTTGGCCCTGCCTCTGCGTGTAGGTCGCTGGAGGGCGTCTGTTTTTTCGCTCAGACAGAACGGGGTTAAAGGAGCCGCTGATTCGGGGCCTCCGGCTTACTCAGGCCGGGGGTTGGGGGATGGGGGTAGGAGGGGCACTACGTGCGGGGCGGGCCTGCAGCTGCAGAGGCAGCGTGACGTTGCGGCAGAGGCCGGCGTGATGTTGCACCAGTCTGAGACCCGCCGTGCGTACTCCCGGGGAAGTTGTCCCTGGATCCCGGGAACCTGGCAGTGGCGGGCTGCACAGGCTCCGCGGAAGAGGGGTGTGCAGAGTGACCTGTGCTCGCACACAGGCCCTTGGTGGCGGCAGCAGCAGCCTTAGCGTCTCCCGCCCGTCTCTGGGGTCCGCGGTTTTAGCCGCGGCTCGCGCCCGTCTCTGGGGTTTGCGCTTTCAGCCGCGGCTCGTGCCCGTCTCGGGGGCTCGCGCCCTCAGCCGCGGCTCGCGCCCGTCTCTGGGGTTCGCGCTTTTAGCCGCGGCTCGCGCCCTTCTCTGGAGATCCTTTAAGCAGCGCTCTTAAACCCCTCTCCTCGCGCACCAGGAAACAAAGAGGGAAGAAAATGTCTCTTGCCTCTTCGGCAGGTGCAGGCTTTTCTCCGAACTCCCTCCTGGCTAGTCGTGGTGCACTAACCCCTTCAGGCTATGTTCAAGCCGCCAACCCCAGTCCTCTCCCTGAGCTCCGTCCAAAACCAAAACCCGAGCCTCAGCTCGCAGCCCCGCCCGCCCCGGCGGGTGAGCAGACAAGCCACTCGGGCTGGTGAGTGCCGGTCAGCACGGATCGTCTGTGCAGGAATCTCCCCGCTTTGCCCTCCGCACCCGTCGCTGTGCACTACTCCGCGGTCCCGAAACTCCCCCCTCCGCCTCCCGCAGTCTCCGCCCGCGGAGGGGCTTCCTAGTGTGTGGAAACTTTTCCTCCTTCACAGCTCCCTCCCACTGGTGCAGGTGCCGTCCTTATTCTTTTGTCTCTGTTTTTTCTTTTGCCCTACCCAGTTACGTGGGGAGTTTCTTGCCTTTTGGGAGGTCTGAGGTCTTCTGCCAGCCTTCAGTAGGAGTTCTGTAGGAGTTGTTCCACGTGTGGATGTATTTCTGGTGTATCCGTGGGGAGGAAGGCGATCTCCGCGTCTTACTCTTCCGCCATCTTCAAGGTCCCCCCCTTGTTTCTGATTGTTTAGCTGGAATGACTAGAGATTTGGTCTCCATGAGGGACAACTGCATGCACCTGCTTGGATTTCTGCTGTGGTGGTTTCAGATTCGGGCAGTAGTGAAAAAAGTTGCAGTTGTTGTAGGCAGAGAAGCTGTGACTATAGGCAGATATGAGGTGCAAGGATCTGAAAGATGAGGCCCACAGTAGGAAACATTATTTTGCAGACTTTAGAATAAATCGGGTAATTATGATACTAGTTCATCATCCCATGCTTAGATATTTTGAATTAAACATTTTTTCCCCCCTATGACTCTTTGGGAGAACATTTGGAATTTCAGAGCAAATAATTTGTTTATTCATATAAAACTTCTATTGTGTTAGAGCCAGGAAAATAAGACATAAGCAAAAACAAAATATACTATGTCCTTTAAAACTTACAAATCAGTGAAAGAAAAAAGTAGACAATTACAATATAAGTGCTTAAATACAAATCTAAGCAGGATAATATATAAATCCAATAAATGAAAGTCTATCTCAAAAATGTGTGTATCTTTCTCAGATTGGTGCTGAAATCCATTCTGCAGTTGAGAGTTCTGCTACCAAAAAAAAAAAAAAAAGGAGATGATTTCCTGTAATTGATTCTATAAAAAGTGTTGAAAACAATGAAGGTGGTTCTACATCTAGATTTTCTAATTTATAAGGAAAATAATGGATTACATATCTCTATACCTGAGCCACAGTTTTTGTATTTTGCATATTATATTGTTATGTCGAGGAAGCTTTGGGTGATACTTAATCACAGAATTGACTTATTATTTAGAGTTTATTAATGTTAAGTATTTGGGTTTTGTGTTATTGTAGCATCATTATTTCAAACAACACAGAAATTAATAAAATATTCATAGTTATAAATTAGTCATGAATATTAAAAAGCCTCTAATTCACACAGACATTCAATCAACTAATTATCCATAAAAATATATTTACTACTTGAGTTGCAGTCTACCAAGAGTAATTTTGGCAGATAGAGTAAATATTTCCTTCCCAAAGCAGTATTTCATCTTTTCTTCAGCAAAAAGAGAAATAAAGCACACAAGAGAGATAACAGTATAATAGGGGTATGGAAGCTGCATCATGGTCCGTCCCCTTATGTGGGTAATTATAATACTAATATGTTCACGATGTGTTTTATTTTTATGAATATACCCTGAGTGCCATGCAAATACACATAATATAAAATATAATTGACATATAAAAAAAAGATGTTGAAATTCCAATCCAAATTACCACATTCTAGGAGCATATGTCATACACATTTTGCCATCATGAAAGCCAAATCTTTTATTAATAGTGTCCTTGTTGCCACCATAACTACCCTGCTTCCCCTATATCCCTTTCTTGTCCCCCCTAATACTTATATACTGGGAATTAATAATATTTTTCTTTTATATCTCTCATATTTTTGAGATGTTGGTTTTTTTTTTTTTTGGTCAACTGATATTCTAATTAGCTTTGGTTACCATTTTCTTACATTTATTTTCTCACCAACCATTTTGTTAGTTTTGCCTTGCTGATATCGACATTGACTTTTTTCTTTTACTAGAATAATGAAAGAGGGATGAATTGAAGAATCGTTTGGGTATTGTAACTTATGTTTTATCTTCAGTATAACTTATAGAAAAACAGTCATAACTGGGCATTAATGGCAATTTGAATGAAATTTTAATTTCTGTTCTTGAGCTTTTTTGTTATAAAACAATCTACAGGGCTTCCCTGGTGGTGCAGTGGTTGAGAGTCCGCCTGCCGATGCAGGGGACGCGGGTTCGTGCCCGGGTCCGGGAAGATCCCACATGCCGCGGAGCGGCTGGGCCCATGAGCCATGGCCGCTGAGCCTGCGCGTCCGGAGCCTGTGCTCCGCAACGGGAGAGGCCACAACAGTGAGAGGCCCGCGTACCGGCAAAAAAAAAAAAAAAAAAATCTACATTTTATTTATCTTTAATTACACTTGATTCAATGACTATTTCCTGGTTCCTAATAACTACTTAGTGAGGATTTACTATTTTCCTGGCACTGTGATAACCACTCCAAATACATTATTTCATATTCTGTACAATAAATCCATAAGGTGGATATTTTTATTAGTCTATTTTAAGATTATAAACATATTAGCTCATTTTTAAGTGATAAGTTTATAATTTAAAGGCAACAATTAGCCATTTCAAGGTCAGATTGCATATAAAAGTAGCAGAAATTGTATTTTTGTTGGCTTGTCTGCCCAAGTCCTTAATGGCAAAACATGATATAAGTGTATCACTTTATCTTCTCCCATTAATTTTGGCAGTTACTCTGTGTTTCCTCTAGGTTTTATTCTTATAATGAAAATACGTTATAGTAATCAATTTAAAATACAAATCACAGTTTCCTGTATAACTTATATTCCAGGGCTTCAAAAGTTTTCCCGTAAAAGCAGATAAATCCCTACAAAAAGATCTCACCAATTTATTCATGCATATCAGAATATTTCTTCACTCAGGCATTGAATTAACTAAAGAATAATTTGTATTGTCCAAGCTAGAGGAGGTATGCTGAGCAAGTATACAAGGCAGGAAGAGAAAGTTTCTTTTGTAAAGAAAAAGTGCTTATTCATCAAATTAGATGTATTCATTTACACAAGAAGTTTACAAATAAAACTCAATTAACCGTGAACATTAGATTTCCTTTTTATTTTATAGCAAACTTTATAATCTTGGCTGACAATGTTAATTATTTGATTAACTTGTAAAAAGCACACAGCTCTTCCCACGTCTCTTTAGAGATCTTCTGAATCAAAATCTCTGAGAGGGGCTTCCCTGGTGACGCAGTGGTTGAGAGTCCGACTGCTGATGCAGGGGACACGGGTTCGTGCCCCGGTCCGGGAAGATCCCACATGCCGCGGAGCGGCTAGCTAGGCCTGTGAGCCTTGGCCACTGAGCCTGCGCGTCCAGAGCCTGTGCTCCGCAACGAGAGAGGCCACAACAGTGAGAGGCCCGCGTAAAGCAAAAAAAAAAAAAAAAAAAAAATCTCTGAGAGGACAAACTCAGTTACACTAAAATACACACACACACACACACACACACACACACACACACACACATATACTCTACAGCAAACCAACAGCAACAACAACAAAACTCCAATAAAACCCAGCTTGATATTGACAATCTTTATAAAAGCTGTGATTACATTCACTTTACAAAAGAATCTGATGATAATTGCTTCTTGATGACTAAGAAGGAGAATTCTGTGTTCCCTGTACATTGTAGAGTTGGGTGCTCTTGCGAAGTTAGATGTTTACATTGAATGACATTGGAGAAAATGTGTTCTGACTTAAGGTGATGTCCTGGAAGTTCCAATAAATAACTTCTCTGGGGGCTTCCCAGGTGGCGCAGTGGTTGAGAGTCTGCCTGCCGATGCAGGGGACACGGGTTCGTGCCCCGGTCCAGGAAGATCCCACATGCCGTGGAGCGGCTGGGCCTGCACGTCCGGAGCCTGTGCTCCGCAACGGGAGAGGCCACAGCAGTGAGAGGCCCGTGTACTGCAAAAAAAAAAAAAAAAAAAAAAAAAAAAATAACTTCTCTGTCGTTTAGGCTTGTGCTTTGATAAGGTAATTATAAAAATCATCTTCTCAAGTCATTAAAATACAACTTAAGGTTAGAATTATTCCAGTTAACTACAATCAATCTAAAGTAATTCAGTTTTTGGGAAAAAACATGTAATTTAGATGTTGCAATATATCTTCATGCTTTCTTTGAAATTAAGCTGAATTCATGATGACTTGTATAAATTTGGCGATATATGTGAAAAAAGTGTTTTTGGTAAAGTTTATAGCTACATTTTATTGAAGGGATCACCTTCCATTTGTGAGATTATAATATAATGGTTTCATTTTATAATAAATATAGTTAAGATAGGGTTTTTAGTTGATATAAATGACTATTTTAAGTTTCAGAAAAGTATCTTATTTTTATGAAAAGTGAATGGAGAGCTGTACTACATGCTGATGTGATACTTACATATGATAAAATGATTGCCACAATAAAGTTAGCTAACACTTCCATCATGCCACATCACTCCCATTTTTTGTTGTTATTGCTATATGTTAATTATAGCTCAATAAAACTGGGGAAAAAAAGAGGATTGAGAGGAATCATGTAAGTGCTCTTACTGCCATTTACTTATTATTAAGCATAGAAGGAAATTTGGAAGATCAGTTTGAAAAGATTTTGAAGATAAAGCTTTTACCTTTCAGATCATCAGGTATCATTTGGAATACTGTGCACGTATTTGAACTACTTCCCTTAAGAGTGAACTAACTGCCCTACAGCATTATAATTACTGATAAAACTTTTTTTGCATCTCAACTAATTAGTGAGACCTACATTATTATGTTCAAACGTATTTGTAAAACTTTTAAACTGGAGATATTTTTAAGAACTTTGAAAATACTCTGTAAAGCATTTTAGAATTTAAAAAATACTCTCTTTAAAACAAAAGCTTTATAAACCAAATCCAGACACAGTTGGTTTTTGTCCTCTTCTTATTTTTTTCTCTAATAGTGATAAAAAGTAAGTCAGGTTAAATATCAAACCATTTTCCCACTAATTAAAAATCCAGTATTTTCTAAAAGTTGTTCTAAATATTTTCATATTTCACATTCTTTTTACTAGTGAAAGATAGATCTCAATGTTTCACTTCTGAAATTCTTATGACACCTATTTATATTAGAAAAATGATGACTCCTTATTATTCAATGCCTGGGAAAGGAATGTGGTGTCTGACCATGTGTTCATTGGTGAGGCAATTTGCATTTGCTAGAGAATAAAGCTCTATCCAACCACAAACAGATTTGATTTCCATTAAATTTAAGATAGTTTAGGGGGCAAAACATATTTTGTTTATACTTTGTATGTGGATCTACATGGTGACTATACATTTTTTAACCATATGTTTTACAAAATTTCCAACTACTTCTTGAAATTTGGAATGTTCTAGAACAAAGAGCAATAGACTAGTATCATGAATTGTACGTTCTTGTCCTAGTTCTGAAGCTGAAACTTTGAGCAAATCTTACCTGTTTTAGTATCTTTACTCATGAGATGAGATGGCAGGGCCAGGTGGACTCTCAGGTACCTGCCAGTCTGAGCATTCTGTGAAAACAAAGATTTGTTTTCCTCTTCGCAAAAAATCGGTAAGGTATTTTATTGTATCCGTGGAAGCCAGTGATTCTTACCTGGTTTCAGGACTTTTCAGTGCCTATAAGAATACTGCTCACTTGCTCTTCTTAAGACTTCAAAAAGCCTAATAAAAATCATCAAGGTATCTGCCATAAGATCATAAGATGAATTATAATGCCAATTTCATACACAGGAAAGGAATTATGTCACTCTGCAAAGTAATTATGAATATACCGAGGCTGATTTCAGGTTTGCCAGATTTTAGCAGATCTGATTTCCTGGCCATTTCTTTTTTTTTTTTTTTTTTTTTTTGCGGTACGCGGGCCTCTCACTGTCGTGGCCTCTCCCATTGCGGAGCACAGGCTCCGGACGCGCAGGCTCAGCGGCCATGGCTCACGGGCACAGCCGCTCCGCAGCATGTGGGATCTTCCCGGACCGGGGCACGAACTCGTGTCCCCTGCATCGGCAGGCGGACTCGCAACCACTGCGCCACCAGGGAAGGGAAGCCCCTGGCCCTTTCTTGACTTCTCCTGATCTCTACCTGCCGTAGTGGGCTTTTTATGTGTGCCAAGCTCCCTGATCCACACTCTACTGCAAATGTTTTAGCCTCATCCTAAGAGAATTCTCCTTGTTTCTTTCCAATTGACAATTTTCTACAAATTCTGTAGATCCTAGCTTGAATATCACTTGCTCAATTAAGTTTATTCTGAGTAACCCAACATCCTCTTGTCCCTTCTTCACTGAATAAACTAATTTTATTGGTTTTTCATCATTTGTTCCAGTGTTTCGTTTTAAAAAGGCAATCAAAACCAAGCAAAATTGGGTACCTATTCTTAGATATTGTTTTCATTTTATTACACAAATATTTTCATAAAACAGTCACAGTTTTGTACTTTGGTTCTTGCATTAACAATCCTGGAGCTCTTTAAACAGCATACAAGTGTGCAGACGTACAGTATATAGAAAGGTTCTTATTTTACTTGTATAAATGCAAAGTTTTCTACTATGTTGATATATCATTCTTTATATATCATATCCTAGCATATAGACACTTGAAGCTTTCTCTTTTCATTAAAAACAATGAAACTCTTTTTTACATATGCCATTTTGTATCAGGCTATTAGTGACCTCATAAAATTAGTTCGTCATCTAATCTACTTTTCTATTTAATTTTTTTCTATTTACTCAAAGAATTTGAATAGAATGGGTCTTATTTCTTCACAATTCTTAGATATTCACCAAGAAGCTGTTTGAGATTGGAGTTTTCTTTGTGAGGAGGCTTTTATCTATTAAGTTAATATCTTTAATAAATATAGGGTTCTTCAAGTTATCTATTTAATTGAACGAGTTGTAGCATTTTGTGTCTTTTGAGAAATTTATCAATGTCATCTATCTTTTTGAAACTATTATCTTAAAGTTTTATATAATGGCTTCTTAATATATTTTTAATATTTCTAATTATCACCTCTGTTTAATTATTGACCTTAGTCTCCCCTTTCTCATCTTTATTTCTCTTTTTTACTTATTATTTTTCCTCTATTTCTCTGTTGTGATTTTTCTATTTTATCTCTTGTAATATCAGGTCATGAATTTTTAAAAAAGTTCTGTCAGTAATTCTTGTCTCTGTGTTGTCCACATCAGAAGCAGAAAAATAAACGGGTTGTAAATATAATGTCAGATATTTTCACAAATCTAATTAATTGTGATGACAAATGCATACTGACTAACTTGAGAGTTTTGATAGAGTAAACTTTGAAAAATCAGATTTAGTTGATATTAGATGGTATCTGGAAGATGGTCTAGACATATTGTTTTGTAGCATCAATCTGTTCAATATATCAAATATAAATATTTACATAAGAATCCCATCTCGCTATGCTTTGGTCCCTATTCTCCTGTTATTTCTTAGCTCATTGACTAATAGGCTAGGAGAAGAGGCTCTGGCTATTATTTCCTTTTGGCAGTAGATGCAGTGATGATAACCAGGTTACATAGAACATCGGTGAAGAATAAAATAGAACCAAGGGCATACCTGAAAGGATGAGCAGACGGTGATGGTTCTTATTTCAAATCCTGAATTTATAGACTTTTCTAAGTCCCTGTAACATTTCCAAAAAAGTATCATTATTATTAAAAATATTTAAGTACATATTTCCAATTTCATAAAATATTTTTATATCTGGTTTCTTCTGAAAAGAAATGATTATTGTGTTGGTCCAGTTAGAAGCTCTGTTTATTCGTTTATGTGTATTGCTCTAATTACCCATTGATAAAAGTCTGTCAGTGGATAATGCCGGAAAACATTATCAAATGATTTGGTAATGATTCATGCAGAGCAGTGATATCTTTCTTTATTTGCCTAATCAGTATCACAGTTTTCAGTTTGCCCAGATCATTACCTCTGGCACGTCTCATAGTACTTCTGGGGCCCAAGAATTTAGGTAAAAATTCTAAAATATACAGCATGTGTTGCTGTCAAATTGTTTTTTTCTATCTAAACTACAGAAAAGATTGTTTGAAGTATAAGCAAAGTATATAGGATGAATTTTTATGAAGAGGTTTAGTATCTTCTTAACTTTAATATTTTAACATTTTATATTAAATGTTTTAGAAAATGTTTCAAAATATTTAACATAATGTTATATTACAAATATATTTAGATATAGATTGAAAAACTATAAAAAGTCAATTTCTATATAGTTCTTTGAAATATCCTTATTTACTTGATTTTTCTTCAGTGTTAAGTCCTTAGCAATAACAGTTTAATCTATCTGTCTGTCTATCTATCTGGAAAATGTTGGTACTATCATAATATAGTAATGTGGCTATGAAAAACAAGGTGGTAATATATCATATAGGACCTTCATTTAATGTATATTTTGGCTGATATCATTTTATCATTTCTATAATTTTCTTCACATTTTCGAAATTATTTGAATAAAATAAAATAGGTTGTTGGGTGCCTACTATATGATATGTCTTCCATGATATTCATATCACCTAATATTTATATTAGGTATTAATAACACCTAACATTTATAAAGTTCTACTGTTTCTCAGGTAATGTGCTAATAATTTTTGAGAGGATTTTCTAAATGTATCGCAATCCCCTGATGTAGGTCTATTTTTAGCTCCACTTTATAGATGAAGAGGCAGAGGTCTATCCAGGATGAATTAGTTACCCTGAAGATATACTTACAGGTAGTGGCAGAGTTAGGATTTGAATCTAGTCATTTGGATTACAGCATCTAAGAGGTTAGCCACTACTTTTGCTATCGAATTCACACAGCAAACTCTTGAGAAGTATTTTTCTAAAAGCCACTAGTTTACAGACACAGAAAAGTTTAATGTGTTTATTCTGTATTCCTTTCCTAATATACATCCCTCGCTACACCTAGCAAATAGACAGAGGAGATTTGTCTTTTGGACAGAGAGCTCTACTAGCAATAATTCTCTTGATTCCAAGCCAAAAGAGTCCCATTATATGGTTCTATTACTTGTTTCAGGCTGAGGTGCTAATGAGTCAAGCAGGTAATTTATTTAATAACTGATAAAAGTCAGCATCCTTTCTTTTCCATAAGAAATATCGACTTCTGTAGATAAAAGCCAAACCCACATACATCATTGAGATAAGCCCTTCTCTGCCTTGAGATTTCTGTAAAAATACTGAGGGACAACAACGTTAAAAAACTGAGGCATGGTTTTACAGACGGATCTAAGATTCATGTCTATAAGATATTTAGAGGCTTTTTTTCCTACACTACCAGTTCTTAAGGCATTTGAGACCATGTGTTTTCTAAGAGCACCCTAGAATGCATTTCTCCCTGGAAGCCAAATGTTAATTTTGTATCATTGCCATTTAGAGAGTCTGGGATAAGTTAATGATTTTATCTTTAAACTCACCATGTGGGTGGTGTGTGTGTGTGTGTGTGTGTGTGTGTGTGTGTGTGTGTGCATCAATTTTAAATGTACAATATGATAAATTTGAAACATATATACAGGAAGGTAACCACCACCACAAACATAACATAGAACAATTCTTTTATGCCAAGTGTCCCTTCATATATTTTTGGATTCTAGATCCTCC
This sequence comes from Phocoena sinus, assembly GCF_008692025.1. Taxonomy (NCBI): domain Eukaryota; kingdom Metazoa; phylum Chordata; class Mammalia; order Artiodactyla; family Phocoenidae; genus Phocoena; species Phocoena sinus. Next base: position 10,022,436 of record NC_045776.1, on the reverse strand, counting down.
CCAAACCCTGACCTTGGCAACTACTAATCATTTTTTCCTATAGCTGTATCTTGTTTTTTGTGGAATTTTATATAAATGAAACTGAATAGGATGTATTCTTCTGTGTCTAGTTTCTTTTACTTACCACAATCCTTATGAGATTCACCCAAGTTATTTTGTGTATTCTTTTTACTACTAATTCACCATTATATGCATAGACTACAATTTGTTTATCCTTTGAGTAGATTAATGATGGTCAATAGGGATTTTTCTAGTTTGTTTTATTATGAATAAAATTTCCATGAACATTTGTGTAAGTCTTGGGTGGACATATGTTTTTATTTCTCTTCTTAAAATGCAATGGGATGTGCATGATAATATAAAAAGTACTTATTTAACTTTTTAAGAAACTGCTAAATTGTTTTCTAAAGTGATTGAAAAATTTCGTGCTCCACTGGGTGTTTGGGAATCTAGTTGTTCCACATCCTTGCTAAACTTGATATTGCCCAGCTTTTAAAATTTCAGCCATATCCATATCATTGAGGTTTTAATTTTAATTTTTCTGGTGACAAATGGTGATGAGCAATTTTTCATGTGTTTATGGGTGATTTGTATTTTTTTATGACCCATCTATTCAGTCTTTTTGCCCATTTTTAATTGAGTTATTTGCCTTATAATTCATATGAGAGTTCTTCATACATTATAGATACAAGACCTTTGACAGATACATATTTTGAAAATATTTTCTCCTAGCCTATGTCTTATCTTTTAGTATTTTAAGTTTCTTATCGTTAGCAGAAGTATTTTTTTCTTAATCCAAAATGGCTGAACTTTTTTTCTACTGTCAAAACTTTTAAGTATATAATGCGTATTGTTAATTATAGTCACCATGCTATACATTAAATCCCCAGAAATTATTTATCTTATAGTTGGAAATTAGCAAAAGTTTTATATTTTTATGAAGTCAAACTTAGAATTTTTATTTATGTTTTTTTCCACTGGGTATATGGAGAAATATTTGTCTAATCTGGGGTCAGAGGTTTTTATGCTATAGTTTTTATAAGACTTATTCTCTTACCTCTGAAATTTACATCTATGATTGATTTCAAGGTAATTTTATAGCACATGATGGAGTCTTTTTTTAAGTAAAGATATTCTGTTCTTTCAACATCATTTATTTAAACAACTATTAATTCCCCATTGAACGGCCTTGGCATCTTTGTTGAAAATCAAATGGCCCTGTATGTATGAGTCTGTTTCTGAACTTTTTATTCCATTTAGTTATATATGTGTTTATGTATATATCCTTTGAGTCAAAACCACACTGTCTTCATTATTGATTCAGAACATATTGAATCTATAGATCCATTTGTAGAGCATTAATATAATAATAATGACTCTAATGATTTGTCTTAGCAGTTTTTTTACAGCACCTCCAGATATTTTGTTAAATATATTCTTAATTTGTATTTTGATGCTTTCATAAATAGTAATGTTTTTTAATTTCAGTGTCCAGTTGCTTATTGCTTTCTTTCAGAAATACAATTGAATATTTTTACATATTTCTTTCATATTCTTTCATATACTTTCATATTCATAACAACTTCATTTTCATTAGAAATAATTGAAAGGAACATCAGTCATTCTTGGCAAATGCAAGATCATGAATAATTTTTTTTTTTTTTTTGCGGTACGCCGGCCTCTCACTGCTGTGGCCTCTCCCGTTGCAGAGCACAGGCTCTGGACGCGCAGGCTCAGCGGCCATGGCTCACGGGCCTAGCCGCTCCGCGGCATGTGGAATCTTCGAGGACCGGAGCTCGAGCCCGTGTCCCCTGAATCGGCAGGTGGACTCTCAACCACTGCGCCACCAGGGAAGCCCTTTTTTCTTTTTCTTTTTCATGAATAAATTTTGACAATTTTTAATTTTGAGAATGTTTCTGCTGCTGCCACTGTTACTATTGCTGCTAATTAACAGTACTGATCTTATAGGCTATATTTCTGATACATTTCTGATAAATTATTTCTAAATATAAATATATAAAGTGCTGATGATTTTGCAGAAAATTTTTCTAAAATGATTTAACTCTTCATACAAGCTGGTTTCATGTAAGTCTGAATTCATTTTGTTTTTTTTTAACTTTTCATTTTGAGATAATTGTAGATTTAGATGCATTTGTAAGAAATAATGCAAAGAGATTCTGGATCCTATGTACTCTTTTTTGAGTTTCCTGCAATGGTAACAGCTATGATAACTATAGTACAATATCACAACTAGGAAATTGACTTTAATATGATCCATCAGTTTTATTCAGATTTCACTTATTTTACATGTACTCGTGTGTGTGTGTTTGTGTGCCTTTAGTTTTATGCATATTCATCACAAGGTACAGAATTATGCCATCAGAATGGTTCCTTGTGCTGTACCACTCTATAGCCATAGCCACAGCCACATCCTTCCTTCATCCCTGGCAACCACTAATCTGCTCTCCAACTTTATAATATTGTTATTCCTAGGATGCTGTATAAACAGAATCATACAGTATGTAACTACCAGAGAGTTTATTTGCTTACTCAGCATAATTCCTTTGAGACCTATCAAAGTTGTACATATTTATAAGTTTCTGCCTTTTATAGCTGAGTAGCATTCCATGCAGGGATGTAACACAGTTTGTTAAACGATTCATCAGTTGTAGGACCTTTAGGTTGTCTTTAGTGTTTGAGTTTTGTCAGAATCCTGCTATGAACATTTCTGTAGAGATTTTTGCATGGAGATTGATAGAAAATATATATTTATGGATAAAGCAGACACAAATTATTCACCTTTCAGACCAAATAAAATTTTACACTAACTACCTTGCTGATAACCAGGACACAGCGTTCAAATAAATCTCTTGTTGAAGATAATTGTTTTCTTCTGTCTTGATATTTTTGTTAGCTCTAAAATGATATGTCAGGGTGGTAATTACTAAAAATCTGAAGACTATGCTCTGTGGAGTCAAACTTCCTGAATCCTACTTTTTCCAATTTTTATTTGTGTCATCTTTAGCAGGAAATAGCCTCTTTTATCCTTAGTATTTTTATGTGCAAATGTGGGTCACTTTAGTGTATATGTAATTGGATGGTTGAAAGGACTAAATATGAGAAATTATATGAAACATTTTGCAGTCTTCTCAGAGAGTAAGCTTTAAAACAACATTAGGTATTTTACTTATTTTGATAGGAAACAGTTAATTTAGCGTTAATTTCCACAGAATTAAAATAGCTTATATTTCTAAAACTCCCTGAAATCTGTGAAGTGGTATCATTTATTCATTTATTCATTGTCTCAGAAGATTAATGCAGTACATTTATGAGAGTGATTTGCAGGTATTATTTTGCTTAATTTACAAATGAAAGAAATCAATTTTCTCAGATATTAAAGATTTATATGCAAACATATTGGTAGAGGGTAGGAGACCCTAAACTGAATGAAAGTATTTTTGTTTTACCCAGTTTAGTGAGCTGATACAAACCAGGCATGATTTTTTCCCTAATGCTTTAATGGCATTGAGAAAAGGGAATTTTTGCATTAGGAAGGATGGGAGAAAAGCCTTATTCTAAAAGAATGTGAATAAATAGTTACCTAGGATATATTTTGCTATTTAATTATTTTTAAGGCTAGGAGTTGTCTTAAAATAAATACAGATAAATTTTCTCACACAGTTTCCTAGTGAAATTTTATGAAAAAATAAGATCAATTGTAAATTCAGAAAGTTGAAATACAATTTTTTAAATAATTTTAAATAATCTTACAAGCACTCTGATTAATTCTTTATTTTTATTCCTACATCTCACAGTGTCTCACGCTATGAAAATTTGACAGAACTCCTGCTGTTCTTGAAGGAAATAGGAGAACTTATTGGCAGACAAAAAAAGAAAGGCAGACAAAAGAATGTGCAGCAAATCATAATACTGTATAATGAACATTTATATAAGATTATATTTTACTTATTATGCTGTAGGGTACAGAGAGTGGGTGAAAGTTAAATACAGTCGAAGGATGGTACTGCCTTCTGGGAATTTCCTAAGTTTCCCCAACAACTACTTGTTTGATTTTTTGGTCCTATTTATATCACCTATTGTATTAATGAATGTAGGTTAAACTAACTTTTTTAGTAGATTTCATCATTTATTATGAGAAAAAGCTTCATACCTTTAGCCAACTACTAATCTGGCAAGCACTTTTCCCTTAGCACCAATATGGAGGGGTTAGTGTTTGTGTCAAAGGAGCAGTGTGCTAAGGATATTATCAGTCTCCTAATTACCTTCTTTAATTGTCACCAGGTGAAGAATTCACCAACTATGAATGGTGATTGATCGAAGGCTGTCATCAAGCTAATTGATTGTGGTTCAAACTTTCCTTTTTAGTCCAGAAAAAAATATAGATAAATGATATAGATATATAGATAAAAGTCTTTGAATACTCTCTGAATTCATGATACTAATAATTTTAGGATATGTATGTGTTTCTAATTTTCTTTTGGACTTGTGGATTGAAACAAATTGGAAAAATTAGCTTTACTATTATAATGAAGGCCCAATCTTCCTCCACCTTTTTTGAGTTAGTATTTCTTTAGTCAGAGGTGATCTCCAGTGAAAATGGGTGCAGAGGTTAGGCTGAAACACTCTGAGCCAATCAGCATTCATTATTTGCTGTTGGTATATTATTGTTGTATGGGGGCCACTTTCAAAATTCGGGCAGTTAACAAGTCCTTTGTACCTTCTACTCTGCCGAATCAGGGCCCTGTGCTCTGTAGGGATGAGTAGATAGCTAAGATTCTCTCTGCTTTCTCTTGAGCCTGCTCACAAGTTTGCAAAACCAAGCTGCCTCACAGACCATGAGGGATATGTGAAATTTCAGTAAGATCTGTTTTGACTATTTCATTTCCAGGTGTCTTTGCTAAATGTCTGGCTTTTCTTCCAGATCTTTGCTTGTCTCAAGCAGTATCACCACCTCAGGGTAGCTGCATGCCTGCCTTTTCAAGCAGTTTGCTCCCTTTCTGGATTCTCCCTTTTTGTTTTTGATAAAGTATCTGAATGTGACTTTCTATAGGTTGTGCTTTACTTCCACATTAAAGCAGCCTGCCCTGCCCTGCCCTGCCCTGCCCTGGAAGAATTACTGCAATACAGTTATGAGATGGGGTTGACATGGGAGCGTTTTCAGGCCAAAATGGCATAGACTTCCATTCTTATGGGGGTTCAACAGTCTTTTTGAATAAAGACTTTGCAGTGTGAGGTGTAATTCTAATCAGTTTCCAGAAGTGTTGACTTTTGACAATTTTATCTACTTTTATACTTGTTTTTGGAGACAGTATGTGTGCTATCATTCAACCTTCCTAGAAGTCCCATCCAACACCCGTAAGCTTTTGCAGTATAGGAGATCTAGGAATCTCTAACCATTTTTAAAAATGTGATTCTCTACAACATAAAAATACTGTTCATCTGGAGAAGGCACATGTTCCATAAATTTTACTGGAAGTGAAGAATGAAAAAACCTCTAATACAAATATGGAGATGATTATCTAGATGTTATTTTTCAATGACAATTTAAATAGTTACATCTTTAATATTGAGCATTGAAATAAGTCATTCAAAACCCATTTTCTACTATTATTATATTCAGTTGAACAAATTTTAAAAGTGTGCAGTACAGTATCCTATCTCTGATCCTTGTTACATGAAATATATCTGGTTGGTACTGTTACCAACTTTCATTTTATAAATAAATTTTGATTAAAGAAAGTTAAATATAGTAAAGACGAAAAGGGAAGACCAAAATCTGCAGTTATTTTGCCCTTTTTGTTGTACTTGTGTGGAAAGGTAGCTAGCACTTTGTCCTCGCATACATTACATGAGACAAACTAAAAAACAACCTAAATACAATAATTTTCTAAGACACAATTGCAACCTGATACTTTAGAAAATTTGTATGAACTATATTGTAATGGATCACTTTTTAAAACAAATTTGGAAAACTTTCCATGAACATTTTTATTTAATCCAAGAAACAAGACTTACATTGGTTAACCTGGTAACAGAGTTTCTTTTCATATTCTACATGTATATTTCAATGATACAGAATACTTCAAAAAGGTCAGCATTCTGGAGAAGTGCTGCCACGAGAAGAAGATGCAAAATTCATGTCTATCATTCTATTGAATATTATATTTGCTATAAGTGAAAACTACTGAGATTTTTCTCATCCATTTGAATATTAATAATCATGGATTGAATCATCAAATATCTATATATAATTGACAAATTTTGTTCAACTGTGTATATAAAAATGTAATTTGAGATTTATTTTCCTTATAAATAGAAATATTCCATGATTTGGTTTAAAGTCTCCATGCTCAATTTTTTTTTTTTTTTTTTTTTTCGGTACGCGGGCCTCTCACTGTTGTGGCCTCTCCCGTTGCGGAGCACAGGCTCCGGATGCGCAGGCTCAGCGGCCATGGCTCACGGGCCCAGCCGCTCCGCGGCACGTGGGATCTTCCCGGACCGGGGCACGAACCCGTGTCCCCTGCATCGATAGGCAGACTCTCAACCACTGTGCCACCAGGGAAGCCCCATGCTCAATTTTTAAAACAAGAAAAAGTAATAATTTTGTAAGTAAATACTGAAAACTTCAATTTTCTACTTTAATACAGTTACAAAAATTCTAACTAGAAAGTTTATTTCCATCTAAATTATATATTTATGAAACCAAAACATTTGAGTTCGGGGAATATTATTCACTGCAGGATTTGAGGATTTATGATGGGGAAAGATTGGCTACTCACACTTTCTGTTTTATATATATTATTCATTGGCCACAGAAACCATGTTGTTAAATTAAAACCTATACTCAGCATAGTTGATATAGTGTAGTTGCAATTCTCAAGGAATTATAAACACTATACACACAACATCACATACATTTAACTCTAAAATTGACAAACTGCAAAATTTTAAAGACATGGGTAAGTGCCAGTTTCTACCACTTTATATGACAATATATTGTCCTGGCAAAATGTGAGGAAAAGTGAGAACAATCTTATCACCCTAATAATTAAGCCAGAACTTGGATCTCATACATAGTTCAATTTTCTTAGCTCAGTCCTGTTAAATGATGGAAATACTCTTAACATTTTGTATATCAATCATTAGCGTATCAGGAAGTAATGTATTTAATCATTTTATATGAGCAGGACAAGATAGTTAACATATAAAATGGCATAAAAATAAAGTTAAATAATGTTCCTTCTAATATATTAATATTTGAAGCTTATTGAAGTGTGCTTTAATGAATAAAGGTCATCTGGTAAAAATCTTTTCAGATTGCAAACTGTATATAACATGGGATAAAATATTAACATTGATTTATTAATGAATCTGAGATTAATGAAATTATTATTTAAAAGAATGTTAAGAAATGCAATTTTGTTTTTATTTGGAGAATAATCATCTTATTTTTACTCTGTTAAGACTGTTAACTATACTCAAAGTCTAGTTCACAGAAGTTTTTGATTAAGCATAGATTTCTAGATTTTATATTATATAATGAAGGAACAGGTATTATTTCTAAGAAAAAAAAAATGCCAACTCTTTTTTCTACCCATTCCTTCAAGAAGCCTTCCTTAACTTCAAAAAAAAAAAAAAGTAGCTTTAGCTACTTCTCTGGACTGTTTCCATCCCACTACATGCTTATTCTATGTCAGCACTTAAACACAGTGTCCACATATATTTTTCTGTTTTATTAGCTTCTTGAAAAGAAGTTGTTTTTAATTTCTCTATCCATATTGGTTAACACAATATTTAGTATCAAAATATGTGCTGAACTTACATTTGATGAATGAATGAGTCAATAAATCGATGAATGAATTAAAAAATATTGCCATAGGAGATAAATACAAAAATCTCCAATATTTGTCGATGGATTAATATTATTGTGAACAATCAGGGTAATATAATCTTAGAAATTTCAATAATAACATGAGAAAGAATATTATCAGTCATTTACTTTAATGTCCATTTTACTATTAAGAAAACAGAAACACAAAGGCTTAAATGTTTTTTCCTAATATTTTGATAGAGAAAAATTCAAAAAGACCTGGGACTTCTCCTTATTATATTTGGCCAACTGCCTTTTATAAATTATGCAAGCACATATACATAACAATTAGGACAAATAAAAGTCATGTAAAATAATTTTTCCTTTAGAACAAGTCATATTAATTGTAAGCTTGTTTAAAGAAATTAGTGTCTGTTTTTTAAGAAAGTAAATCTCTTTTCAGTTAATAATTTAGTAGGATCATTTTTTGCTTTATTTTTATTTTTTCTTCAATTATTTTACAAGAAACTGTATTACCAGCAGATTGTCCATTGAAGAAATCACCTAACTCACTTGCGTTTACTACTGTCCGTGGATAGCAATGTATAAACTTACTAGAATTCAGATCTGACAACATCTCATTGCCACGTTGAATATTTTAAGTTATATTTATTTTTAAATGGTAGGAAAATTCATGTTTCCTCTATTGTTTCTTAGTAAAATCCCTGGAATTTCAAGATATCCTGAATTTTATGTCATGAAAAGAACCATTTGTACTTTTCTACTCTTCTTTCAGCTCACACAAACTAATTCATTAACATATGGCTAAATAATTATTAATTCCTTTTAAGTCTCACTGTATATTTATGACCCATTTCAATAAGAATTGCCACATACATTAGACATATATTTTCAGAAATTACTAAAACCTTTTAATGCATTTTTTCCAGCCTGAAAAATCATCCCAAAAGTTCCTAATGTAATTGTTCCTGTGGCTTGCTTGGCATCATATAGCATGAACCCATTATATAAATTGCCTTGCACAGAGCTTTCTGTTGCTTTACACAACAGATCCATGTCGTGTCAATATGGTCCACTGATATCTAATGGTTATTTGTGTGCTGTGTCACCAGGAATTTGTTTTAAAGAATTGTCTACGGGAGTTTGCCATTTGTTTTCTTTCTTTTTTTTTTTTTTTTTTTTTTTTTTGCGGTACGCGGGCCTCTCACTGCTGTGGCCTCTCCCGTTGCGGAGCACAGGTTCCGGACACGCAGGCTCAGCGGCCATGGCTCACGGGCCCAGCCGCTCTGCGGCATGTGGGATCTCCCAGGACCGGGGCACGAACCCGTGTCCCCTGCATCGGCAGGCGGACTCTCAACCACTGCACCACCAGGGAAGCCCTGTTTTCTTATTTTTAAAACAAGTATATACAGGTTCAAGCTTTAGCCCAAGATATTGCTATTCACTAAAGTTCGATAAAATTTAGCCCAAGATATTGCTATTCACTAAAGGTAAGATAAAATTTCATAATGGAAACGGAAAGAAAGATCTAGCACTTTGTGTACAGGGTAGTAAATAAGACTATCTCTAATAGTGACAAATAATGCCATATTAATGTAAATGTTAATAATAGAGGAAACTGGGTTGAGGGCATATGGGAACTCCCTGTACTATCTAAATTTTTCTGTAAATCTGAAACCATTCTAAAATGTATTAAATAATTTTAATAAAAAGAAAACATTTCCAATTCAAAAAAAAGACTATCTCATGTTTTTTGAGGTAGAAAAAAGAAAATTGGGCACTGCTAATCTGATATTTTAATTTTTTACCCAAAACTATCCTAAATATTATTTTACAGAAGTATGCCAACTAAGAAAACTACATCAAAGTCTAGATAATCCCAGACTATTTAGTCTCATGTTATGTGGTATGGATGAAATAATGCAAATGCCCTCAATCTATTTGCTAATTTTTCATGAAGTATTTCATAAATGTACTATTTCAATGGGGATATCCTAGTGATCAAAATAGTTCATGTAGTAACAATAGGTAATTGCCAGTAGAAATAAATTTGGTTTAAATTTCAGAAATCTCAGTAGTTGGTGATAGTCACGTTATCTGAATAGGACCCTATGAGGCCTTCCTGCTTCCCCATATCCTCTGCTATAGCTCTTCTCTGAAGTACCAAGATAATAGTATCTCATGCATATTTCCTGAGCTTTTCTGTTGCTAAAAACACCACCAAATGGAAGAAATTAACTACTTGATGTCATGAGCAGTAGCCCCCCAGACCTTCTGGCGCTTGTGGATTGATAGTGTTAACTGCCCTGTTACCTCACCATCAACCAGAGAATTGTGCACGAGGTGATCACATACCCTGAGACCCCCTTCCCTCTTCTGGCCTTTGAAAATGCTTTTCTGAAACCTTTTGGGGAGTTTGGGGTTTTCTGGGGGCATGAGCCACTGCTCTCCTTGCATGACCCTGCAATAAAACTTTCTCTACTCCAAAGTTTGATGTTTTGGTTTGTTTGACCTCACTGTGCGTCGGGCACGTGAACTTGCATTCTGTGACAGGATTTTTTTTTTTTTTTTAAGAAGAGAGAGAAATTCATTGGAAATCGTGATTGGAAAATCATTAATGTCTGACTATAATCTGTTCCCTGTTTTAGAAGCTAGGCTTTGATAGAAATAGGGTTATCCAGGTATATTTAACATATTAAAAGTTCATTATATCAGCTATAAACAATGTTATTAACTTCAATTAAGATTATTTCTGTTCTAGAAGTTCTCATTGAGTGTTGATTAATTCCCAAATATTCTGTAAATTTAAATTTTTTTCATTTTCAGTTTTTAATTAGATGATTTTCTTTTAATACTACCAATGTATTCAAATTATTTTATTGAAATAAATACACCTCTTTTTCTTATAAGGCCTTCCATTTACTACTAATAAAGGCACCATGCTATTTACATCTTCCTATGTTTTTAGTGTAAAACTAGGTTGCTTGCTTCCATTTTTTAAAAAAAAATTATGATGCCTGATTAATTTCCACCTGTTACAAATATTTATACCAATTTATTAAGCACTATGTTGACAGTTGTTAAAAGAAGTGAAAGTAGTATGGTGACAAAAATAAGAAAATATTTTAATTGCTTAGATTATTAGTCACTCTTTCTTGCTATTTTAACTGACATATTTATAAGTAATATTTACAAAGTTTTGAAGTGGAGTTTAAACTAGTACTGTCACTTTTTCAATTTTCTCCCTTTACTCTTTCTTCTTGTGGTGGATTTTTTCTTAATTTAGGTTAATCACTCCTTATGTAATATGTCTTTTATACCCACTCACTTTCTCAAGAATCTTTCTTTGTTACTGGTTCACTTTGTTACTATAGTTCATGCTGTTTACCATATTCTCAATTTTTAACCAAACTAATGGATTAGGTCCTGGGAGAGAGTATCATATAATGGGGTCAAAAGGCATTGGCCTCCTTAGCTTGGCAGTAGGAAGGTGACAGCATAGTGGATTCCAGGCCAGTCCTGTGCTTCACGGCACAGGGAAGCCCCCTTAGGGAGGTCTGGGGTGATGGAGGCCTTTGGGTTTTCTCCAGTCACTTAACACACAAATGCCTGTGGCCCAGGCTCACCCTCATTGGATGGAGTTCATCATATCATCCCCTCACACTGTTGTTTGGGGTGTAGCATCAGGTGTCCAGAGCCCTATTATTAGGGGGTCTCAGATTAGAAGCCCTCCTGGTTCTCTGCCCTTCAGGCCACTCTCTGCCTCCTTTAAAGAATACTTGTTCCCCAAATGAGCCTTTGTGTCTCTACAGTTACTTGGGTAGAGTATACACATATACATGTACCTCATTTTATCTCTTACCAGTTAGCTAATGGATTCATGGATGTGCGAATTGCTTTCACTTTTGAACGTTATTGAAAATGCTACTATAAACATTAATGTGCAGATCTTTGTATGGATGTATCATGTTTTCATTTATCTTGGATAGATACCAAGGAATAGAATTCCTGAATTATACATTGTTAAATTTATGTTTGATATTTTAAGAAACTTCCAAGCTGTTTCCATGGTAGCAGGACCATTTTACATTCATACCAACAATATGAGAAGGTTCCAGTTTCTCCACATTCTCATACATATTTAGTATTATATCACTTTTTGGCTGTAGCCATTATAATAGGTCTGTAGGGGAATCTCATTGTGGCTCTGATTTGCATATTTCTAATGACAGGACAATATTGAGCATCTTTTCTTCTGCTCAGTAGCTGTTCTTATCTTTTCTTTTTCAAAATATCTTTTCAACTCTTTATTGCATTTTTATATGTCTTTGACTTTTACAGGGTTTGTGCTCTATACATATTCTGAAAACAAGACCTTTACCTAATATAATTTACAAATATTTTCTCTCATCTATTCTTTTTCTTTTCAATGATCCAGTGCAGCCAAATAAATAAATAAATAGATATTTAGTTGGTGTCTTTTGAAGGGCCACCTTATTTAATTTTCATAAAGTGCAACTTATTAATTTAATATATATTCTACTCTTGATGTCATATTTAGAAATCTTTGCCTACATCAAGGTCAGAAATATTTTATCCTATGTTTTTATCTAGAATTTTAATATATTACAGTTAGGTCTATAATCTACTTTAAATTATATTTTGGTATGATATGAGGTATCTAGCTCTAAAAATTAATTAATCAAGTACACATAGAGATACCCAGTTGTCCAAGTGTATTCTAAAAGACTGTCTTCTCCCATATGAATTGCTTTGGCACCTTAACGTGTAAAAAAATGAACATCAGTGTGAGTTTATATTTCTGACCTTTCTATTCTGCTCCACTGTTTAATATGTTTGTCCACATGGCAGTATCACTGTCTTGATTAATGTAGCTTTGTAGTAAGATTTCAAAATTGGACAGCACACATCTGCAAGTTTAGATAGTGTTCTTGTTTTCATTCATTTAACAATATTTTCTAATTCCATTATAACTCAGGTATAGTTAGAGGTAGACATATATTTTTCTCCTGAGGACCAAAAAGCCTGAAGGAAAATGTACTGATTTGAATAATGTCCTTCCATGTTGGATCAATTTATTTAGAAATGTCTGCATTTTGAAGCCACGCTGTTAGGTATTTGGGGTATTAAAAATAATGAATAAGATATAGCTTCTGCCATTTTGGAACACGTTGGAACTGAAGCTGTGACACAAAATTTTAAAAAATATATAGGTTTTTTTAAAAAGTGGTGAGGTATTTCAGGCCTCTATGAAGAGTGAGCATGGAATATGCCTTTGTGTTCTAGAAAGAGGATTGATAAGAGGATTACCCAGCTGATAAGAGGATTGTGTATTTATTTTAAAACTACTATTAAGAGAACTGTGGAAATAGCTAATAAAACTACACATACATTTTCCTTTTAACACAGCAAGGGCACATCTAGAAATTTACTTTGAAGATAAACCTTCAACAATAAAAAAATAACATATTATTTACTGCAGTACAGTTTTTAATTCCAGAATGTTGGATACAACATAATTGTACAGACATAGGGGAATTGCTGCATAAACTATGGTGCATCCATACAGTGGAGTACTATGTACCTATAAAAACTAGGAAAATGTCTATGAATAGAAATGAGAGAGATCCCATGGCATCTCTGGTATACTAGATTTTGTTTTAAAAAACAGAAATAAAAATTACTCATATGGCTGCCTATTTGGGCACCTAAAAACAAAGTAAGAATGAATCAGAAGCTAATAAGTTTGTTTATCTACAGGATAGGCATTAGGAACAAGATAAAAAGGCTGGTAGGGGAGACATAACATTGAATACACCTTTTCGTATATATTTTTAATTTTTGGAACCATGCTGTTTCATATACTCAATAAATAAGTAAATAAAAATCAGTAAGGATGTGGAGGACACAAGAGCAATAAAAATAAAAATAATAACTGAATTACAAATGAGAAATACAACAGTGTTGATAAAATACATGGAGAACTAACCCAAGTAATTTTGAACACACTATGTTGAAAATATAATTTGAATTAAAGACAAAAAGAACTATAAACAGTATTATATTATGGTTAAGGAGCTTTTTTATTCATGGTGATATGATATAAAGAATTTGCAACTCTTTATATTCTAAACTTGAGCAAATCAATAAATATACTGTTGATAATAAAAGCCAGGTTTCTCAATGGCAGAAAAGGGAATTACCAATATTGAAAGGGGAGAGGATAGAATAAATCCTGTGGTGTTGGACTGGAATAATAGAACCCATATGGTTTAATATACATACTTAGATTGTTGTAGAAACAGAGATGTGTATTAGTGAGCGTGTTATACATTTCTGCATTTTTTTGTTATGCATGTGTGTATATATATATATATATATATATACGCACACATATCTATCCATCTCTGTAAAGATACACTCCCTTTTCTCTCTAAGCTAAGTGGGCAGGAAACAATTGTGCCCAGTAGAAACGAGCACACGTAGCACCCACACCTTAGCTTCCAAATACTACTCTGCAATAATCAACAGAGTTCCTTAGAGAAATATTTGATCCCAAAGCTTGGGGAGAGAAACTGGCCTTGGGCATCATGTTGGGAAAATAATAATATTTCAAGAATGTTGAGGGAATGTCAAAGGAGTCAACGTGAAGGTACTCTTGTTGACCAACTGTGCAACAAACTGAGCAAATGATGAGAGTAATTGATTAAGCACGTTGATTAAAATTGGAAATTGTGAATCCCACAGGTATACATAAATGAATCTGTGGAGTATAAAGAATATATGGAAATTTTTATACTCTGTTTCTGGTTTCCTATACATCTGAAATCATCTCATAATAAAAATTTTAAAAGTGATAAATTAAAAATCTGATGCTTTATAAATTCTACATAAGTTATCTGTATAAAATAATTTTAATATACATAAATGAATAAATACATAAGTAAATTGGGTAAGGGAAAGTGCTACCTTACAGTAGAATTCTAGCCCATAATTAATAGAGCGTTAATGGAAGTAGAAATCACCATTTAGCAATCCTCCAAAGGACTCATAGTTTTAGGCAAAAGTCATTGATGGATATTAAAACTAGAGGATGAAAAAAAAAAAAGACAAGAATCAGGATATTTACAAGGTCTAAAACTTGTGTATATAGTAACAGAGTGGCAAACCATAAGTTTGCAGTAGAGTAAATTGGCCAGTGGAGAAAACTGGCAGGCACCACTTTGACTGAGTGATCCAAATTAGCATCTCATGTAATAGACAAATAGGCATCTGTACCTTTTGATGTGCTGAGAAGAACATGACATCACTTTTGTTATATTCCTGCCCCAAATTAACAAACTGAACCAGATATACCCATGAAATTATAGCATACTCTGTAGATGAGATAATTGTATGGATCAGTATTAATTTCCTCATATTGATAATTGTACTGTGGTTACATGAGAGAATTTCTTTGTTTTAGGGAAGTATATCCTAAAGAAATCAGAAGAAAAGGGATATTACATTGGTGATTCTCCAGAGTTTCAGGAAAAATACATATATGTGTATAATATGTTGTATAAATATAAATATGTATATATAAAGCTTTAGACAGATATATATATACATATTTATATACATACATATCAATACATACATATGTACATGGATAATGATAAAGCAAATGTGATTAAACGGTAACATTTGTAAAATCTAAATGAAGAGTGAATGGAAATTCTTTGTACTATGTTTGCAGGTTTCTTACAAATCTGAAGTCATCTCATAATAAAAACTTAAAAAGTAAACAAAAGCCATATGTGATGACTTTATAAATTCTACATAAATATCTGTATAAAATAATTTAAAATTTCATCAAATGTCTTAAAATTTGATCAAACTATTTCAAATCTTTAAAAAACATCTATTAAGAACAACCTGAGTCAAGGATTGAATAGTTAAAAACCTTTAGGTAATTCAAATGATTTATAATTTTTCTGGATGTTTGATTACATGCTGCAATGGAATTATTTTATTTTATTAATTAATTTATTTTTGGCTGTGTTGGGTCTTCGTTTCTGTGCGAGGGCTTTCTCTAGTTGCGGCGAGCGGGGGCCACTCTTCATCGCGGTGCGCGGGCCTCTCACTGTCGTGGCCTCTCTTGTTGCGGACGGAGCACAGGCTCCAGATGCGCAGGCTCAGTAGTTGTGGCTCACGGGCCCAGCTGCTCCGCGGCATGGTGGGATCTTCCCAGACCAGGGCTCGAACCCGTGTCCCCTGCATTGGCAGGAAGATTCTCAACCACTGTGCCACCAGGGAAGCCCTAATTTTATTTTTTTATTTATCTCATCCTCTTTCACTCAAAAAAAAACCAAACTGTTTAAATTTAAGAGTTGATATTACCCAGAAAGATAATTATAGCAGAATGATGTAGAAGTAAATTGCATTATACATAACAACAAAGTAAAATTGTTTTCTACATTCCTACAGGATCATTATAGAAAGTACTATGTGCTGTGAAAACATTATGCTATTGTCACTGCTAGAAAGCAAATAATTCTTTTAAGCCATTGTTAGAATGATTATAAAATTGTGTTTACAAATCTTGCAAAGAGAAAAGTTTTAATCATTACCAATTTAAAGCTCTGCAGTTTGAATTGAAAACATTCCAGAGAATAGAAGATGCAATACATAATATTACATATAGTTGTGTGTAAATAAAGATAATTTTTCTGGTAATTTTATTTCTTTTTTACTTGATTTGATTTGTTTTGGTCAAATACACATGAATAGCAGTAGAGAAACTTTAGTCTAAATTTATGTTCTTATTCTTTCTATACCACTTTGAAATTGAAACATAAATCTTTTACTGTGCTGTTTTATTCAGGGTAATTCTGCTTTTACATGCTTTTGTGCATGCTTTTACAACATATATGACTAATTTTTCTTCACTGGGCAAAATATAAAGATTTGATACTACAAATTACATAGTAAATTTAATACCCTGATTTTGTACAACTGCTCCTAAGAAATTTAAATTGATGACCCAAAAATTTAAAATATGAAATAAAGTTAAAAATTATATTATAGACTCTATCCTTATGAAATTAGAGCATAATGAAATCTATTAGAGAAATTGAATATTTTCTTGTCATTCACAGCATATGTTTGAGGAGCATTTATATTTTGGAAAAATAGACTCAATTAAAAAAATAATATTTCTTCCATGGGTTTCTTCCATGGCTAGAATAGAGATTTGGGCACCCATACTCAACACAACCATAACAGTCTGTGTCCCTACCCCTTTTGAAAATCCCGAGCATACTTTGATGTGTACATATGGCCTTCAGTCGTGCTTTGGGGCAGGAAGACCTCAATCCCACAACTAATGACCATTTTTGTTAAAAAGTAGATCAGGTAGTGATGGAGAGGAGAAAAAGGATTAGGGGTGGGTGCAGAGGGAGAGGGCAGACATGCACCATTGCCTATTGTTTTACTAATTTTGTTTTCATTGGTCACAGTGGCCAGCTTTGACTCAGTTAAGCAAAGTTTAAATGCTTCAGTCCACTCAAGGCATTATACTGAGTCATTATACTCTCTTAGCTTTAGGGATGCCTGGCTCATCAGCCACTGACACATTGTCTTTGACCGAGACTGTGAGAGGAATTTTGAGAGAAAGTGTTCTGCTGGCTTTGCAGAAATATATTATCACGTTATATGACGGTCTCTAGGAGCTGAGAGCAGTGCCCAGTGACAGCCAGCAAGAAATCGAGGTCTGTAAGACAGTAAATGGGTGTTGTTTTAAGAGTCCAAGTTTGTTGTAATTTGTTACACAGCAATAGAAAATTAACCTGCCGGCTGCATAAAATATCCAGAGAAGTCAACTTTCTCTTTTCTTTCCTTCCATCCTTTTATTTTTTTAAACAAATGGGATTATAGCACACATTACTGTTTGATGTTGTCCTCACATTATCATAATATATTATGAACATATTGCTCACAAGAAATATAAATTGAACTTTAGTGTTCTAAGTTATATTAGATAACCTTGTGATTTCTAGCCATTTGCTGCTATGATTTTGAACACTTGTAACTATATTTTTACATTTTGATAATATGTTGTTGCTGAATACAAATCTCAGTTAATTAAATATTTATTAAGCGTGTATTCTATGAAATCATGAAATCCAGGACTTCAGTTGCACTAGTCATAGTTCAGTTGCTCAAAGCAACTTATGGCTGATGGCTACCATATTGGACAGCCCAGGTATATAGGATATTTCCTTTGCCGTAGGAAAGTCTACTGGATAAATCTTGTCTGTATCATAGCTCAACATTAACTATTTTATATTATAATGATAAATCATATCTTCTACATTTTTGCATATATTAGTTTAACTTTGTAAAGTTAGGTTGGTGCCATAATCAATCTCACTTGAATGCCTATACTCAAGATATACTCAAAATATTCAAAATATACTAAGGGTTGGCAAATATTCATCAAATTGATAATTACTTATTACTCTCCTTGTTCTCAGGTTTTATGTTTTCTTTTCTTCAAACACAATTACTATCAAATGCTAAATTTGATAGACTTTGTGAAATAAGATGATTAATTCAGAAAGTCTCCTTCTTGTCTTTGAAAACTATTTTCAAGCTTATTATTCAAAGAAAAAAAGAAGTGAAGATGGAAAAGTCTACTATTTGTTCTCAAAATCAGCCTACTACTCTTAGGTACTTAAATATAAAACTATATTTTTTGATATTTTAATGTCTTTGGGGACAGGGCACTATAAATGGCTAAGAGCTTTTACCCTGGGGCCACAGCTGGAGTCATAACTGACTCTTATTAGTTATGAAATGTCTCTGTACTTCAGTTTTTTCATCTAAGAACTAGGGATTATATATTAGTCCCTAATTCCAAAGGTTTTTATAGGAATTGAATAAATTAATATACATGCAAGATTTAGAACTTGGAAAATATAAAGTATTCAGTGAAATTTAGCCATTATTATAAGAACACTTTTTTCTTCTGTAATTTGCTGAAAGATTGTACCAGCCAATATGTATGTTTTATGAGACTGAGAAGATAAGGAGAAACTGTTAAGAAATAGAATTGTTTTCAAATAAAAAGAATGTGGGAAGTTTAGATATCATGCTATCCTTTATGAACTATGCTAGATATAAATTACCAGAATCCCATAAACAATATTTTTTCAGGCTCAGAAGAATAAATCTTTTAAGATTTCAAATGTTCAAGGCCACATATGCACATCTGTCATTTACTTTTGCTTGGTATACAACTGTTTTAAGGGTTCTTGGAGCAAATCCTTTTCCTTTGGGTTTCTCTAAAAAGGAGATGTATAAGTCATGAACCATAAAATTTCCTATTAAACCATGACTGAACACTAACCACTATCATATGTCTCATTATGAAAATTATAGCTAGGTAGATGCATTCAGAAAACCTTATATTAGCTTCAGTATACTCTCTGATCTGAATTATCAGTTTAATTATCAGATTGTGGAGAATAGAATATCCAAATACTTTTCAGAAATATTCTTCATCAGCAATTTCATTTTTCAAGTGTTTCAATGTATTCCATTTCTAAGGCATTGAAAACAAACCTCAAATGGAGGCATATACTTTCCTTCCAATGTTAAAGCAAGAAGCTTCCTATTAATGGTGAAAAAATAGGTTTCTGTATTTCAGTACATTTGATTAACACCAAATACATTTTTAGATGGGAAGAGCATTTCGTCTTTGATATAACAAAAAGCAAAATAGCTTCAATTTCCTAGAGAGCCTATTAAATTCTCAGCCATTGCTGAATGGTCTCCTAGATAGGTGCACATTGTTGTGGACCAAACTAATGCCTATCTTGCCTAGAACCACAGGTTCCAGGTCTGCAACATTATAGTGATGGTTTAGAGCTCTGTTTATGCTTGTGAAAGATAGGGGGGAAAGGGTCCAAGATAATCAACAGGAAAACAATTTTTACAAGATGGTAGATATTACCCTGTAGCATATGCTGTTAGTACCACACCATTTCCCCTCAGTTTTTACTATTTCCAGACCCAGTGGCTGCCAAACGTGAGTGCCCAAGGGTCTTTGCCCAGAATGCTTGGTATAGGCTGGAAGTATCAATACTACAAAGTTAACGCTTCCTAAGAGCAGCCAGTGAAAGAAGGGATTTGTTGTGACGTCTTAGCTGACTTGCCCCTCTGTTGAGATAACTGTGAGATATTTTCTACACTGTCCCTCAGAGTTGCCTGCAGGAGCTTCTGTTGACCACGTAGTCTATAATGGCTTCTTTCTCTTCCTCTCTCGCATGCTTACTCCTCTATAGATGATTTCAGAGATAATCTGCCTAATTAACTAATTACACCAGTATACTTGCCCCAGGGTCTGCTTTGGGGAGAACTCAGTTTAACTGGATAGAGAAGGTAAGTTGAGTAAGTAATCAACTTTGCAACTGCTACTCTTGGTCAGCTAAATAAAATTAAACCCCAAATTGCAGATGTAGTACTTGGGCCATGTGCAATTTCACTACTATCCACATATTTCTCTTGCTAGTCCTTTGAGAGCCATACCCATAGGGCAGAGTGATGGTGCAAAGGACAGACAGTAGACATGGTTCAGACAGTCTTATATTCCAATATTCACTTTCCTAACATTTCCTAATATTCTCCATTAATATTCGTCTACTCTTAGGAAGAAGGCTTCCTTTCAAAAATAAATAATAATGAGACAGTAGCTGTCATAGGACTGTAGAACAAAGCTTCAGCCAAAAAGAAGGAAGTCACTAGACAACAATGAAAGGAGAGATTAAAAATAGAAATGGTTATAATTGTAAAAACATCCCTAAACATACAAAAAGAATAATTGCTTAAAATATGGAAAGTGAATATTGGGAAAATCTATTTTAAAAGTGTTTTCCCACCATGTAGAAACGCAGGTAATATTGTATCCTTGTTCTCATTTTGGGGGAAAAACTATCAAAAAAACAAACAAAAAAACTTGTGGAAAAGTTCGAAGCAACAATATGATGATGGAGTATCTGTACTAAAATGTCTGATGTTGATCATTGAATAAATTTAGTTATAAAATATGGGTAAAATACTTTAGAAATAAAGTTATATAATAGAAACTAAACTCTTAGGTGAAAGAATGGGATATACATGCATCATTAAATAGGCATCAAACATTCCTAGAATTGTCCATATGAATCTTTCAAACAATGTGAATAGAATAGAAAAAAATCAGTTCCTGTTTTCACTCAGAATGATGCTTTCGCATGATAAAATATAGGTGTTTTTCTAGAATGTCTTTGGTCACAGGGTCTCAGAAAATAAGCTTAGAAACCGTAGAAGATAGATGCAAAACAGAGACTAATATATTGCATTTATTAGAGACTTTAAAACAAATACGATTAATACGTATAAAGAGAATTTTAAAATATAAACAGTATAAAAATGAAGTATAAAAAATACAACAGAACTTTTGGAAGTAAAATTAAGAATTAAATAGATGGGTTTAACAGTAGTTTAGGAATAACAAAACAATGGATTAGAGAACTGAAAGGCTGATCAGAAAATGTAGGCTGAAGCACAGCAAGACGAAAGGATAAATAAATACAAAAGAGAAAGAAAAAAAAAAGACATAGAGGAAATGTTGCATACATTTGTAATCGGGTTTCAAGATGGAAAGGGTAGAGAGAATGGGGAAGGTGCCACATTTGAAGAATACTTGCCAAGAATTTTTCATTAAAAATGATAAATATTAAACCATAGTTCAGGAAATTTACAAATACTAAGCTCTACATAAAACTGACTTAAAAAGTCACGTGTGGAGTTGTTTCAGATACAGACTTGAATAACTACGTATAAAAATGTAATTTCAAGAAAATCAGTGGAGTTTGATCATCAATGGGAGGTTACATGATATCAATAAATTATTTTTAGTTTTGTTAAATATGATAATTGCATTCTGTCTGTGTAAAAATATACCTCGCTCTTTTGCAACTGTATAGAGGAACATGAAGGTTAAAATTATACAACATCTGTGATTTTATTTAAAATATTTAATATTCTGCACACAAATATTTTAAAAGTACAGATACATAGTAAAGTAGAACCATGTCAGCTCTGACATATACTTTCTCATTTATACTTTTAATACTTGTTCCAGTCCGAGGTTTTCTAGTAATACTTATTTTTCCCTCATAAAACTCATCCCTTTTTCATGGTTAACTCAATTAAAATTAGATAATATTCTATTTAATAAGATATAATTAATTAAAATATATCTCAAAACACTTACATTGAAAAAGTCCCTCAAAGGCCATGCTCATCCTCTCTGCACCATGGTATTTCCATCAGAACACTGATACATTAGGACCAAATGATGGTATGAGATGGAATCTATATTTCATACATTACAAAAACCTATTTTTTCTTTGTAGATTATATATATTTACCTATATAAATATAAAACATATATATGTATACAGGTATAAAGCTTATAATATCTCCTTTCTGTACCTCAATCGTGGTTTTGTATCTTCACATACGTGTGTGCACAACACTTCAGAAAGCATTGATTTAAATGGCCACAATTTGAGCTATTCAAAGTCAAATACTACTATGATAGTTCATTATTAGACATTTTGGTACTGTCCCATAAACACACTTTATGCAACAAAATATCAAGACTATCTCATAAAAATATTTTTAATAATATTTATTAGGTGTATGAGAAATTAGGAAGGTATCCTTCTGTGATTTTTGTTTCTAAAGGTACTTTTTTCTTGGAGGAAACTTCTTAAATGAGTTGCATGGAATTTGATTTGAAAGTACCCTTTTAATTTACTTGAAAAACACTATGGCATTTTTCATTGCTCCAAGGACCTTTGTACTGCTTTCACAATTAAGACCATCAATCTTGAACATTTTTATTGCTAATTGTGGTGCAGGACTGCTTGGCTAAGCCTTTGAAAAGTAAATGATTATGGAGTGGCAATTTGTGCTTTGACTTTGGTGTTTGCTTTCCACAGTCTCTTACCCATTACTATGGATGAGAGACTTAAAAGAAAAAATTTTGATGGTTACTCTGGGAACTTAGAAGGACAGAAAACAAATAAAAATATAAAACAATAAAAAGAAATGAAATTGAGTTATTTGTAGTGAGGTGGATGGACCTAGAGTCTGTCATACAGAGTGAAGTAAGTCAGAAAGAGAAAAACAAATACCGTATGCTAACACATATATATGGAATCTAAAAAGAAAAGGTTCTGATGAACCTAGGAGCAGGACAGGAATAAAGACACGTAGAGAATGGATTTGAGGACATGGGGAGGGGGAAGAGTAAGCTGGGATGAAGTGAGAGAGTAACACTTACATATATACACTACCAGATGTAAAATAGATAGCTAGTGGGAAGCAGCTGCATCGCAAGGGGAGATCAGCTTAGTGCTTTGTGACCACCTAGAGGGGTGGGATAGGAAGGGTGGGAGGGAAACGCAAGAGGGAGGGGATATGGAGATATATGTATACATATAGCTGATTCACTTTGTTACATAGCAGAAACTAACACAACATTGTAAAGCAATTATACTCCAATAAGGATGTTTTATATATATATATATATATATATATATATATATATATATATAAAGCAAAACTGAGATTCTTAAGGTGCAAAGTAAGCAGACCTATAAGAAGTTATGCTCACATTCTATACCTCTCACTTATTTCCAGGACTGAGAATTATGTTTCTCTAACTATTACCATATTTTTAGGTTAAAAAAATCATTTTCTAAATAGCACTAAAGATATTTCTACTTAGCTTTACTCTCCCAAGATCCTAAACTCCTAACTACATATTTCATTCTCACTAATGATTTCATTTCTTGATTTATAGTAAGAAAAAAAATTAAGGGAATAAAATTTCTTCAATTTTTGCACTGTGCTCGATTCCATCCCCTCTGCCCTTCTCAGATGGAGTGATCTTCTCTCGCACCTTTATTTTCATGGGGGCAACTCCAGTGTTTCTTTGATACACGTTATACTAAAAGACATTTACCAGTTTGGAGAGCCCCAGTGCCAGGTCTGTTCAGCTGCCCCCTCTTTTGGCCACTTGAGGTGGCTGCTAACTTCTCTGATTATGTGGCCAGCTTAATTCAACTCAATTCTGGCACTAACTACCCATAGATAGCATCAGATTCCAGTTTAAGGACTCAGTCTTACAAGACTCCTCCCAAACCCCCAACACACACACACACACACACACACACACACACACACACACACACACACACTTCAGATGCCAGTTGCAAGCCCAGGTTATGATCTGAGCTTCTTACCCACTAGCTATATATTCGAGATTCCAAAACCCTTCTCCTTGGGTTGGTTTAATTTGTTAGAGCAGCTTATAGAACTCAGAGAAATATTTTACTTATTAAGTCACTGGTGTGTTATATAAGGATATAACTCAATAGCCAGGTGGAAGAGATGCACAGAAGGAGGTATGGGGAAAGGACACAGAGCGTCTTTGCCCTTTCCAAATCACCACTCTCCCCAAATCTCCACGTGTTCACCAATCTGGAAGCTCTCCAAACCCTGTCCTTCTTGGCTTTTATGGAGGCTTCATTACATAGGCATGATTAATTAAACCATTGACCATTGGTTATTGATTCAACCTCCAGCCCCTCCCCACTTCCTGGATGTCAGGGAGGGTGGGATTGAAAGTTCCAACTCTCTAATCACAAGGTTCATTCTTCTAGCAACCAACTCCATCCTTAGGTGGATCCCAAACTCACCTCATTTACATAACACAAGATACGTTTATCACTCTCTTCACTTAAGTTCCAAGGTTTTAGGAGCTCTGTTGGGGGAAAGGGTATAAAGACCAAATATATATTTCTTCTTATAAATCACAGTATCACACATACAAATATTATGTGCTGTAATGCAAATATGTTTGATTTTGACCAATAAAGTTTTTAAGTTCAAAATTTAAAAAAGAGATAAATACTAAATCAGCATATATAATTGTAACTTCTCTGATTTGTAACAGGAAACCCAGCACCTCTCTTCTACAGGACTAGATCAATCTTAGTTCTTATGTCTAATGTTGCATTGTACAATATGAAATTTAGATATTAACCTTGCCATTTGTCATTTAACTTTGTTCAGTTTTATAATACCAATATCAATAGAAAATAGGAACAATTCCAGTTGTTTTAATACTTAAAGTGTGGAAATATAGAGCCATAGTTTTTCTCATAAACTTTTTTTTTTGAATAATTTTAGACTTACAGAAAAGTGCAAGATGGTACAGAGAATTTCAGTATACCCTTCACAGAATTTGTTTCCCCTAATGTTGTCATTCTTACGTTACCATCATACCTTTGTCAAATCTAAGAAACCAGCACTGTTACATTACTATTACGTAGCCTCCAGACTTTATTTAGTTTCATCATTTTTTCCATGAATGTACTCTTCCAAATTCCAGGATCTAATCCAGAATACAACATTGCATGTAGTGATCATGTCCACTTAGCCTAATGAGGTTTATGACAGTTTCTGAATCTTTCCCTGTTTTTGATTTACTTTGACAGTTTTGAGGAGTACTTGGCAAATATTTTGTAGAACGTCCCTCAATTTTACTCAGTTTGAGTTTTTCTAAAGTTTCTAACTCATGATCAGATTAGAGTTAAGTGTCTTTGGAAGGAATACCACAGAAGTGATTTCCCCTTTTCATCACATCTCATCAGAGGCTGCAAGGTTGGTGACTTCATCTTGATCACGTGGTTAGAATAGTAAGACCCAGACTTCTCCACTGGAAAGTTATGAATTTTCCCTTTCTGTGCTCTACAAATAAATCCATTTCACACAGTGGATGTGGAGAGCTAACTTCTACCTCCTGAAATGGGAGTATCTATAATATTATTTGGGATACTTCTGTAGGATTTGTCTCCTTCCACATTTATTCATTCTTTGCTCATTTATTTATATCAGTAGAGATTTAAGTATGTTTATTTTATACTTTGGATTATAATCTGGCATTATGTTATTTATTTTTTTGCTAAAATACTTCCACATTTAGCCATTAGGGATCCCTTTGACTCATCCCTATCCTTCTATTTTTGTGCACTTCCATAATTTCTTGCATGTTAATATTTCCAACTTAAGGCCACATAGATATTCTATATTTTCTTCCAGAAATGTTATAATTTTATATTTTGTGTTTAAGTCTAGGATTGATATTGAGTTAATTTTTATGTGTGGTGTAAGATATGTGTTGTGGTTCATGTTTTTAATCAATTTCATTTATATATTTAAAAAAACTAGCTTTCTCTTTCCCTCATTCTCTCTACTGTTTTCCTGTTTTCAATTTCATTGTTTTCTCCTCTAATTTTTATTATTTTAATCCTTCGGCTGCACTTAGGTTTAATATGCATTTTTTTCCATTACTCTCCTAAGGTGGGAGCTTAGGTTATTCATTTTAGGTCTTTCTTCTTTTCTATTATGTACACTTGTGAAAAATAATTCCCTTTAAGCATTGCTTTAGCTGTACTTACAAATTTTGATATATTGTATCCTTATTTTGATTTAGTTCAAAAGTTTGTTTTTGTTTTTAATTTACCCTGACACTTTCTCTTCGTCCCATAGTTGTTTGAAGGGAATTTTTCTTAATTTCCAAATATTTACAGATTGTCTAGATATCTTTCAATTATTAAAGTTTAATTCCATTAGGAAAATATATATTTATAATTATTTTTGTTTAAATTTGCTGCCTTTAAAAAAGTGGCCTAAGGATATAGGGTCGGCGTGTCTGGGTGGTTTTAGCAGTGGCTGTTCTTCCCATGCACCAGTTTGTATTGATACCATTTGGGGTAGGGCAGAGTGGGGCAGTGGGACTTCTCCTGATTCTTCAGGATCAGCCCACTGAGAGCCTGATGAGGTTCCTGGAGGCAAATACAACAAGGGGATGGGAACTTCTCTATGCTGTGTTCCCTAGGAGTGTCACACTCTCATGCTTGCCCACACTCTCCCTCCAGCAATTTGTCAAAACTTCTAGTCACATTTTCTGCAGCATCCCTCCAGGCTTTACAGGGCCTTTGGTGCTTTTACACAGGGAAGCAAATGCTCAATTTTTGTGTCTCACTGAAGTCTCAGATCCAGATCCAGAATTTGGCATGGACATTTGCCCTTAGGTATCAGTTTTCCTATGGGTTCACAACAAATCTATAACTTGAAGTCTTTCCAGCTTCTTTTTTTATAAGGGTGAGAATGACATCTTTCTAGCTCTCTGTCTCTGAACAGAAACTGAAATCTTGTAATTTTTAATATTCTTTTGTACTGCATTTTAATAGTTTCCTCTATCAGTTTTTCATTCACACTCCATAATAATTGAGAAAAATGAACTGAAAAGTGTTAAGTCATAAAGGTTGAAATTAGATGATTTTCTTTAATCATCCACATTTTGCAAAAGTGGATCAGGCCATCAATTTGATTTCTGGAAAGTTGTTTAAGCACAGAAGGATGACACCAATAGAATGAGTTTCCTTAAATCTGTTTTACTGGAATGAATTATTAAAATCATAATTTTTTCTCATGTGAAAATATTCAACAATTTAAATGAGCCATGACTTCAATCATAAAAGTTTCCACCTGTGAACAGACTTGGAAATTTTTCTTGAATGACACAAATAGTTTCATTTCATTCATCAACTGTAAAACAAAAGAAAGAAACAAAATAGCCCTGCCTACCCCAAGAATGAGACACCAAAAAGCAGTCCACTGTAATATATACAATTATGTGAAAAAATTATTGAATTTTTTTTGGTTCTAACTCAGGATCATATTCCTGTTTTTAATAATTCCTGTTTTTAATAATTACTACAAGGCTTGACATTTTTGCTTTTTTTGCTTTTTTTTCATTCTGTTTCAGTATAAAGCTCTTCATGGTGAATGATGCTGTAAATAGCAGATATTCTATATTCTTGCAAATGATGTCTCTCGTTTTTCTATTTCATAAGAAGTCTGATATTATTGTTGCATTTTGAATGGAATTTTTTTCTCAAAATCATTTAACAGATATATATAACACTGTGCATTTGGAGGTAGTTGCCTTTTATTTTCCTTTTTTCATAGTCCTCACATTTATTGCAACTAATTCCTATTTAAATGTCTTGCTTTGTAATAAAGGGAATCTTCTAAAACCTCTCGAATGACTGTATTTAGATGAAAACTCAAACTGCTTACAATGACCCTCAAAACCCTAAATGATTTAGACTCTTCCTACTAATGTCATCTTGTACCTTATATACTCTTTTTTTGTGGTGTTCCAATAATACTTTCTTTCTTTTCTATCCCTGGATATACCAACTTCATTCATAAATGAGTACCTTTACACAAGCAAGATATTTATTCTTTCTGGAACATTATTTTCAGTATATTCATGTGGATGGTACCTTCTCAGCATTAAATGTCTAACTTAAATATCACTTCCCAGGGAGACATTTTCTGAAATCACCTGTCTTTATTGTTGGTTACCAAATAAAATTTAAGTGCACAAGGGCAGATGCCTTTCCTGCACCATTCATAGTTGCATATCTGGTTTCTAGAATAAGTCCCAGTCCCGACACATGGCAGGTTATCAGTAAATATTCTTTTTTTAATACTTATGTATATTATTTATTTTTCTTAACATCTTTATTGGAGTATAATTGCTTTACAATGGTGTGTTAGTTTCTGCTTTATAACAAAGTGCATCAGTTATACATATACATATGTTCCCATATCTCTTCCCTCTTGCATCTCCCTCCCTCACACCCTCCCTATCCCACCCCTCTAGGCGGTCACAAACCACCGAGCTGATCTCCCTGGGCTGTGTGGCTGCTTCCCACTAGCTATCTATTTTACATTTGGTAGTATATATATGGCCGTACCACTCTCTTACTTCGTCCCAGCTTACCCTTCCCCCTCACTGTGTCCTCAAGTCCATTTTCTACGTCTGCATCTTTATTCCTGTCCTGCCTTCAGTTTCTTCAGAGCCATTTTTTTAAATTCCATATATACATGTTAGCATGTGGTATTTGTTTTTCTCTTTCTGACTTACTTCACTGTGGATGACAGACTCTAGGTCCATCCACCTCAGTACAAATAACTCAATTTTGTTTCTTCTTATGGCAGAGTAATATTCCATTGTATATTTGTGCTGAATCTTCTTTATCCATTCATCTGTCAGTGGACACTTAGGTTGCTTCCATGTCCTGGCCATTGTAAATAGAGCTGCAATGAACATTGTGGTACATGACTCTTTTTGAATTATGATTTTCTCAGGATATATGCTCAGTAGTGAGATTGCTGGGTCATATGGTAGTTCTGTTTTTAGTTTTTTAGAGAACCTCCATACTGTTCTCCATAGTGGCTGTATCAATTTAAATTCCCACCAGCAGTGCAAGAGGGTTCCCTTTTCTCCACACGCTCTCCAGCATTTATTATTTGTAGATTTTTTTTTTTTTTTTTTTTTTTTTTTTGCGGTACACGGGCCTCTCACTGTTGTGGCCTCTCCCGTTGCGGAGCACAGGCTCCGGACACGCGGGCCCAGCCGCTCCACGGCATGTGGGATCTTCCCTGACCGGGGCACGAACCTGTGTCCCCTGCATTGGCAGGCAGACTCTCAACCACTGCGCCACCAGGGAAGCCCTTATTTGTAGATTTTTTGATGATGGCTATTCTGACTGGTGTGAGGTGATACCTCATTGTAGTTCTGATTTGCATTTCTCCAGTGATTAGTGATGTTGAGCATTGTTTCTTGTGTTTGTTGGCAATCTGTATATCTTCATTGGAGAAATGTCTATTTAGGTCTTCTGCCCATTTTTGGATTGGATTGTTTGTTTTTTTGATATTGAGGTGCATGAGCTGCTTGAAAATTTTAGAGATTAATCCTTTGTCCATTGCTTCATTTGCAAATATTTTCTCCCATGCTGAGGGTTGCCTTTTGTCTTGTGTGTCATTTCCTTTGCAGTGCAAAAGCTTTTAAGTTTCATTAGGTCCCATTTGTTTATTTTTGTTTTTATTTCCATTGCTCTATGAGGTGGGTCAAAGAGGATTTTTCTGTGATTTATGCCATGGAGTGTTCTCCCTATGTTCTCGTCTAAGAGTTTGATAGTTTCTGGCCTTACATTTATGTCTGTAATGCATTTTGAGTTTCTTTTTGTTTATGGTGTTAGGGAGTGTTCTAATTTCATTCTTTTACATGTAGCTCTCCAGTATTCCCAGCACCACTTATTGAAGAGGCTGTCTTTTCTCCATTGTATATTCTTGCCTCCTTTATCAAAGATAAGGTGACCATATGTGTGTGGGTTTATCTTTGGGCTTTATGTCCTGTTCCATTGATCTATATTTCTGTTTTTGTGCCAGTACCATACTGTCTTGATTACTGTAGGTTTGTAGTATAGTCTGAAGTCTAGGGGCATGATTCCTCCAGCTCCATTTTACTTTCTCAAGATTGCTTTGGCTATTCGGGTCCTTTGTGTTTCCATACAAAATGTGAAATTTTTTGTTCTACTTCTGTGAAAAATGCTACTGGTAGTTAGTTTCATAAGGATTTATTGAATCTGTAGATTGCTTTGGATAGTGTAGTCATTTTCACAGTGTTGATTCTTCCAATCCAAGAACATGGTATATCTCTCCATCTGTATCATCTTTAATTTCTCTCATCAGTGCCTTATAGTATTCTGCATATAGGTCTTTTGTCCCCTTAAGTAGGACTATTCCTACTTATTTTATTCTGCTTGTTGCAATGGTAAATGGGAGTATTTCCTTCATTTCTCTTTCAGATTTTTCATCATTAGTGTATAGGAATGCAAGAGATATTTGTGCATTAATTTTGTATCCTTCTACTTTATCAAATTCACTGATTAGGTCTAGTGGTTTTCTGGTAGCATCTTTAGGGTCTCTGTGGATAGTATCGTGTCATCTGTAAATAGTGACAGCCTTACTTCTTTTCTGATTTGAATTCCTTTTATTTCTTTTTTTTCTCTGTGCTGTGGCTAAAAGTTCCAAACCTATATTGAATAATAGTGGTGAGAGTGGACAATCTTGTCCTGTTCCTGATCTTAGTGGAAATGGTTTCAGTTTTTTACCATTGAAAATGATGTTGGCTGTGCGTTTGTCATATATGGCCTTTATTATGTTGAGGTAAGTTCCCTCTATGCCTACTTCCTGGAGGGTTTTTATCATGAACGGGTGTTGAATTTTGTTGAAAGCTTTTTCTGCATCTATTGAGATGATCATACGATTTTTCTCCTTCAATTTGTTAATATGATGTATCACATTGATTTATTTGTGTATATTGAAGAATCCTTTCATTCCTGGGTTAAACCCCACTTCATCATGATGTATCATCCTTTTAATGTGCTGTTGGATTCTGTTTGCTAGTATTTTCTCGAGGATTCTTGCATCTATGTTCATCAGTGATATTGGCCTGTAGTTTTCTTTTCTTTTCTTTTTATTACATTTTGAATAAACTTTATGGAAACCTGTAAAACAATCCAGAATCTGTATTTAAATTACATTGCTGGTGGGAATGTAAAGTGATATGATCAGTTCAGAAGAAATGTCTGCTAAAGGTAATAATACTCTGTGACACAGAAATTCCACTCATGGATATATGTTCAAGAGAAGTGAGTGCTTATGTCTATCAAAAGGCAAATCTGAGAATGTTCACAGCAGCTTTATTCATAATAGCCCCAGACTTGAAACCCAAGTGTCCACTAAGAACAATACACAGAAATGAAAAAAAAAATCAACTATGGATGCAAGCTATTGGAACTACTGAAGCTATTGGAACTACTGAAGCAACTACATGGGTGAATCTCAACCCAAAGAGAACCACTGTACGGTTCCATCTATATGAAGTTCAAGGACATGGCCTGTAATTTTCTTTGTGACATCTTTGTCTGGTTTTGGTATCAGGGTGATAGTGGTCTCATAGAATGAGTTTGAGAGTGTTCCTCCCTCTGCTATATTCTGGAAGAGTTTGAGAAGGATAGGTGTTAGCTCTTCTCTAAATGTTTGATAGAATTTGCCTGTGAAACCATCTGGTCCTGGGCTTTTGTTTGTTGGAAGATTTTAATCACAGTTTCAATTTCAGTGCTTGTGATTGGTCTGTTTATATTTTCTATTTCTTCCTGGTTCAGTCTTGGAAGGTTGTGCTTTTCTAAGAATTTGTCCTTTTCTTCCAGGTTGTCCGATTTATTGGCATATAGTTGCTTGTAGTAATCTCTCATGATCCTTTGTATTTCTGCAGCGTATTGTTACTTCTCCTTTTTCATTTGTATTTCTACTGATTTGAGTCTTCTCCCTTTTTTTCTTGATGAGTCTAGCTAATGGTTTATCAATTTTGTTTATCTTCTCAAAGAACCAGCTTTTAGTTTTATTGATCTTTGCTATCATTTCCTTCATTTCTTTTTCATTTATTTCTGATCTGATCTTTAAGATTTCTTTCCTTCTGCTAACTTTGGGGTCTTTTTGTTCTTTCTCTAATTGCTTTATGTGTAAGGTTAGGTTGTTTATTTGAGATGTTTCTTGAGGTAGGATTGTATTGCTTTATACTTCCCTCTTAGAACTGCTTTTGCTGCATCCCATAGGCTTTGGGTCGTCGTGTTTTCATTGTCATTTGTTTCTAGGTATTTTTTGATTTCCTCTTTGATTTCTTCAGTGATCTCCTGGTTATTTAGTAGTGTATTGTTTAGCCTCCATGTGTTTGTATTTGTTACATATTATTTCCTGTAATTGATATCTAGTCTCATAGCGTTGTGGTCAGAAAGGATACTTTATACGATTTCAATTTTCTTAAATTTACCAAGGCTTGATTTGTGACCCAAGATATGATCTATCCTGGGGTATGTTCCTTGAGCACTTGATAAGAAAGTGTATTCTGTTGTTTTTGGATAGAATATCCTATAAATATCAATTAAGCCCCTCTTGTTTAATGTATCATTTAAAGCTTGTGTTTCCTTACTTATTTTCATGTTGGATGATCTGCCCATTCATGAAAGTGGGGTGTTAATATCCCCTATATGATTGTGTTACTGTCGATTTCCCCTTTGATAGCTGTTAGCATTTGCCTCATGTACTGAGGTGCTCCTATGTTGGGTGCATAAATATTTACAATTGTTATATCTTCTTCTTGGATTGATCCCTTGATCATTATGTAGTGTCCTTCTTTGTCTCTTGTAATATTCTTTATTTTAAAGTCTTTTCTGTGTCAGATGAGAATTGCTACTCCAGCTTTCTTTTGATTTCCATTGGCATGGAATATCTTTTTCCATCCCCTCACTTTCAATCTGTATGTGTCCCGAGGTCTGAAGTAGGTCTCTTGTAGACAGCATATATACAGGTCTTGTTTTTGTATCCATTCAGCCAGTCTGTATGTTTTGGTTGGAGAATTTAATCCATTTACATTTAAGGTAGTTATCAATATGTATGTTCCTATTACCATTTTCTTAATTGTTTTGGGTTTGTTATTGTAGATCTTTTCCTTCTCTTGTGTTTCCTGCCTTGAATAGTTCCTTCAGCATTTGTTGTAAAGCTGATTTGTTGGTGCTGAATTCTCCTGGCTTTTACTTGTCTGTAAAGTTTTTAATTTCTGAGTTGAAGCTGAATGACGTCCTTGCTGGGTAGAGTATTCTTGGTTGTAGGTTTTTCCCTTTCATCATTCCCTTTCATCACTTTAAATATGTCCTGCCACTTCCTCCTGGCTTGCAGAGTTGCTGCTGAAAGATCAGCTGTTAACCTTATGGGGATTCCCTTGTATGTTATTTGTTGCTTTTCCCTTGCTGCTTTCAATATTTTTTCTTTGTATTTAATTTTTGATAGTTTTATTAATATGTGTCTTGGCCTGTTTCTGCTTGTTTTTATCCTGTATGAGACTCACTGTGCTTCCTAAACTATTTCCTTTCCCATATTAGGGAAGTTTTCAACTATCATCTCTTCAAATATTTTCTCAATTCCTTTCTTTTTCTCTTCTTTTTTTGGGACCCCTATAATTTGAATGTTGGTGCATTTAATATGTTCCAGAAGTCTCTGAGACTGTCCTCAATTCTTTTTATTTTTTCTTTATTCTGCTCTTCGATAGTTATTTCCACTATTTTATCTTCCAGGTCACTTATCCGTTCTTCTGCCTCAATAGCAGAATAGTTATTCTGCTATTGATTCCTTCTAGAGAATTTTAAATTTTATTTATTTTGTTGTTCATCATTGTTTGTTTGCTCTTTAGGTTTTCTAGGTCCTTGTTAAACATTTCTTGTATTTTCTCCATTCTATTTCCAGGATTTTGTATCATCTTTAGTATCATTACTCCAAATTCTTTTTCAGGTAGACTGCAAATTTCCTCTTCATTTGTTTGGTTTGGTGAGTTTTTGCCTTGCTCCTTTATCTGCAGTGTGTTTCTCTGTCTTCTCATTTTGCTTAACTTACTGTGTTTTGCGTCTCCTTTTTGCAGGCTGCAGTTTCAAAGTTCTGTTGTTTTTGGTGTCTGCCCCTAGTGGCTAAGGTTTGTTTGGTGGGTTGTGTAGGCTTCCTGGTGTAGTGGACTGGTGCCTGTTTTCTGGTGGATGAGGCTGGATCTTGTCTTTCTGGTGGGCAGAATGTCCGGTGGTGTGTTTTGGGGTGTCTGTGACCTTATTATGATTTTAGGCAACCTTTCAACTAATGGGTGTGGTTATGTTCGTGTCTTGCTAGTTATGTGACACGGGGTGTCCAGCATTGTAGCTTGCTGGTCGTTGAGTGGAGCTGGGTCTTTGCGTTGAAATGGAGATCTCTGGGAGAGCTTTTGCATTTGATATTACATGGAGCTGGGATATCTCTGGTGTACCAATGTGCTGTACTCAGCTCTCCCACTTCAAGGCACAGGCCTGACGCCCGGCTGGAGCACAATACCTTGCAGCCACATGACTCAGAAGAAAAGGGAGGAAAAAGGAAAAAAGAAAGAAAAAAATACAACCAAATGAAAAATGAAATCCACCAATGATAACAAGTGCTAAACAGTATACGAAAAAAAAAAGAAAAAGAAAAAAAGACAGAGTTGTAGGACAAATAGCAGAATCAAAGCTATCAAAGCTATACAGAAATATCACACAAAGAAGCATACACATACACAGTCATAAAAAAGAGAAAAAAGAAAAAAGAAAAAAATATATATAAAAAGAAAGGAAGAGAGCAACCAAGTCAATAAACACATCTACCAGTGATAATAAACTTTAAACACTAAATTAAGATAAACATAAAACCAGAAACAAATTAGATGCAGAAAGCAAATCCCAAGTCTACATTTGCTCCTAAAGTCCACCGCCTCAATTTTGGGATGATTCATCGTCTATTCAGGTATTTCGGAGATGCAGGGTACACACGTTGATTGTGGGGATTTAATCCTCTGCTGCTGAGGCTGCTGGGAGAGATTTCCCTTTCTCTCTTTGTTCGCACAGCTCCTGGTGTTCAGCTTTGGATTTGACCCCACATCTGCTTGTAGGTTACCTGAGGGCATCTGTTCCTCACTCAGACAGGACGGGGTTAAAGGAGCAGCTGCTTCGGGGGCTCTGGCTCACTCAGGCCGGGGGGAGGGAGTAGTACAGAATGTGGGGCGAGCCTGCGGAAGCAGAGATCAGCGTGACATTGCACCAGTGTGAGGTGTGCTGTGTGTTCTCCCAGGGAAGTTGTCCCTGGATCACGGGACCCTGTCAGTGGCGGGCTGTACAGGCTCCCGGGAGGGGAGGTGTAGATAGTGAACTGTGCTTGCACATAGGCTTCTTGGTGGCTACAGCAGCAGTCTTAGCATTTTATACTCGTCTCTGGGGTCTGTGCTGATAGTGGGGCTCGCGCACATCTCTGGAGCTCGTTTAGATGGTGCTCTGAATCCCCTCTCCTCATGTACCCTGAAACAATGGTCTCTTGCCTCTTAGGCAGTTTCAGACTTTTTCCTGGACTCCCTCTCGGCTAGCTGTGGTGTACTAGCCTCCTTCAGGCTGTGTTCACGCAGCCAACCCCCGTCCTCTTCCTGGGATTTGACCTCCGAAGTCAGAGCCTCCAATAAATATTCTTGAATAAATGAATATTATATCTCTTTCCAATTTATTGAAATAATCAGGGTTTTAAAAGTAAAAATAATAGAAATTATATTTATAAATCCTTATTTTAATAGAAAAACTATCAGTGAATATCATGTTGGCTGTTTGAAATATGAAAGTTTGAAAATATGTATTTTTAAAAGTTTCATAAAAATATCCTTGTATTTCTTGTGAGTTAGAAACTTTAATCTGTTATAGCTAACTGTGCATTGATTCAAAGGCTCCCTTCTATTTGGCACTTAGAAATCACTGGTCAAACTGCAACACTGAACATTCATCCTGGCAAATAAGAACCTACGGGTTTTCAAAAGTCTATGGATAATATAATTTCTGTAAGAAAATGTGTTCTAAATTTCAAACATCTGATTATCAGCCAATACAGGAACAAAGGTAATTCATATATTTTCTTTTTTTTTCCTTCGATAGTGACCATCAGTTGTCAAGGACAAGCAGAAAATACACCAAAACACAATTGTGTCTTCAATGCATCACATATATTAGAGTTGCTTTTTTTAGAAACTAATTTACCTTAGGATACTTGTCCATTGGTTATTTGCGATGTCAAATTTTAAAAAAAAGGTTTAGTCATATCAGTGCCAGAGATTAGATACCTTAAAGGGAGTACAAAAAGTATAAGGGTTAGGGATGTCAGAGCAGAGATAGGAGACACCAGAGGAAATTAGAAATGTCTATGTAGATGAGCTCTCTCCTTCCAGGCAACCTGCTTACTTGTCTTGTTTAATCATTATCATTGGAAGAACTCTAGAAGTACTGCCTCCATTTGTCAAAGGACTCCCAAATGATAGGAGAAAATTTAGGCTTTAATGTTCCTATTGATTAAGGCAAAGAGCCTTTTCATAAAATATAGAAAGGAGAGATTTTATAGAATATATAAACTATGTAGTTTATTTTCACATAATATCATTCTGAATATTACTATACTTAGGTTCTGGGAGTTCAAACTATTAGGCTTACTCACAACCTACTGAGGTTTAAATATTTTGTATAATTGCCAACATTTCTGGTAGGAAGCATTTATAGCAAACGTTCATTCCTTGCACCATCAGCCTGATGTACTATTGATCATTTTTTACGGTGATTGCCAAAAATCTTTCTGCTAGAGCAATTTCCTGTAATTGCACTTGTACAAACAGCTAGTGACATTTGGGGGTAAGGGTGAGAATTAAATAGATAAAACATTTTTGAGGCTCTAAGTATTCCTGGTGATTTGATTATTAGGCTGATAACATTAAAGCAAGACACTGATTCCTGGTGTAAAACAAAAAATGCGGTTCTATTATAAACTTGTCTCTAAAGGCAGCCAGGCTCTATTATTACTATTATTATTGTTTTTATTAAAACTATTTTGAGTGAAAATCAAAGTTGAACTACCTTTACTTCCCTGTGCTCATGACACTGCTCCCACTATTGATTCAGTAACCAAGATTTTGTATATATACTGTCTAGTGAAGAATGATGTAGTTGAAAATAAATGATCTACTTTCTAATGCTGAGTTCTAAAAGAGACTCTTGCAATGCATTAAAAAAAAAAAAAAACTCTACCTGTAGAGGGGTTTCAACTTCAAGATATAATTTTATCAAATAATTTTTTTCAGTCCCATGGGCTGAGAATTTTGGAAACTTTGTACAAAGAAATTCAGAACATAGAAAACGGGGTAGTGCAGAATGATGTTTGGAAAGAAACCCCTTCCTAAAAGAGGGTTAAATCTCATCCAGCCAATGAGAAGTGGATAAGGCTTAACCTGAGCTTAAATGTGGGTATGAAGTTTGTAGCCCTTGAATCTAGGAGAATGGAAAAAAAAGAACCTCCGTTTATGTTTGGGAATCTCAGAATAGAGGAGTTATCGACTAGCTCCTAAAGGTAGCCTCCAGGAATATTGCCAGGAGATCCACACGCCTCAAAACAGCAGTGACTGAGCTGAGGCTCTAAATAATGGGCCTGAGAGGCTCTGAAAATTTCCTGAACTCTCAGTAGGAATGTAAACCTATCTGCAAATGTGCCAATAGACCTGAATAAGCTTTGGAGACAAGATTAGGAGAAAATCAAGGGAATGCTTGGGATATGAGGCCTCAGAATAGAAGGATACGTGCATATTTCAGTGTGGATGCAATGTGAGAAGTGACTTTTATATACTGTTTGGCAAAGTAATAACTTTTTTGTTTTGAATTTTATTTTATTTTTATACAGCAGGTTCTTATTAGTTATCAGTTTTATACATATTAGTGTATATATGTCAATCCCAATCTCCCAATTCATCCCACCACCACCGCCCATCCCTCACTTTCCCCCCTTGGTGTTCATACGTTGGTTCTCTACATCTGTGTCTCTATTTCTGCCTTGCAAACCTGTTCATCTACAACATTTTTCTAGGTTCCACATATATGCGTTAATATACGATATTTGTTTTGCTCCTTCTGACTTACTTCACTCTGTATGACAGTCTCTAGGTCCATCCACGTCTCTACAAATGACCCAGTTTCGTCCCTTTTTATGGCTAAGTAATATTCCATTGTATATATGTACCACATCTTCTTTATCCATTCATCTGTTGATGGGCATTTAGGTTGTTTCCATGACCTGGCTATTGTAAATAGTGCTGCAATGAACATTGGGGTGCATATGTCTTTTTGAATTATGGTTTTCTCTGGGTGTTTGCCCAGTAGTGGGATTACTGGGTCATATGGTAATTCTATTTTTAGTTTTCTAAGGAACCTCCATACTGTTCTCCATAGTGGCTGTATCAATTTACATTCCCACCAACAGTGTAAGAGGGTTCCCTTTTCTCCACACCCTCTCCAGCATTTGTTGTTTGTAGATTTGATGATGCCCATTCTAAGCAGTGTGAGGTGATACCTCACTGTAGTTTTGATTTATATTTCTCTAATAATTAGTGATGTTGAGCAGCTTTCCATGTGCTTCTTAGCCATCTGTATGTCTTCTTTGGAAAGATGTCTATTTAAGTCTTCTGCCCATTTTTTGATTGGGTTGTTTGATTTTTTGATTTTGAGCTGCATGAGCTGTTTATATATTTTGGAGATTAATCCTTTGTCCTTTGATTCATTTGCAAATATGTTCTCCCATTCTGTAGGTCGTCTTTTTGTCTTGTTTATAGTTTCCTTTGCTGTGCCAAACCTTTTAGGTTTCATTAGGTCCCATTTGTTTATTTTGGGTTTTATTTCCATTATTCTAGGAGGTGTGTTTAAAAAGATCTTGCTGTGATTTATGTAAAAGACTGTTCTGCTAGGTTTTCCTCTAAGAGTTTTATAGTGTCTGACCTTACATTTAGGTCATTAATCCATTTTGAGTTTATTTTTGTGTGTGGTGTTAGGGATTGTTCTAATTTCATTCTTTTACATGTAGCTGTCCAGTTTTCCCAGCACCACTTATTGAAGAGAACTGTCTTTTCTCCATTGTATATCCTTGCCTCCTTTGTCATAGATGAGTTGACCATATGTGCATGGGTTTATCTCTGGGATTTCTATCCTGTTCCATTGATCTTTATTTCTGTTTTCGTGCCAGTACCATATTGTTTTGATTACTGTAGCTTTGTAATATAGTCTGAAGTCAGGGAGTCTGATTTCTCCAGCTCCATTTTTTTCCCTCAAGATTTCTTTGTCTATTAGGGGTCTTTTGTGTTTCCATACAAATTGTGAAATTTTTTGTTTTAGTTCTGTGAAAAATGCCATTGGTAGTTTGATAGGGATTGCAATGAATCTGTAGATTGCTTTGAGTAGTATAGTGATTTTCACAATATTGATCCTTCCAATACAAGAACATGGTATATCTCTCCATCTGTTTCTGTCATCTTTGATTTCTTTCATCAGTATCTTATAGTTTTCTGAGTACATGTCTTTTACCTCCTAAGTATTTTATTCTTTTTGTTGCAGTGGTGAATGGAATTGTTTCTGAAATTACTCTTGCTGATCTTTCGTTGTTAGTGTATAAGGATGCAAGAGATTTCTGTGCATTAATTTTGTATTCTGCAACTTTACCAAATTCATTGATTAGCTCTAGTAGTTTTCTGGTGGCATCTTTAGGATTCTCTATGTATAGTATCATGTCACCTGCAAATGGTGACAGTTTTACTTCTTCTTTTCCAGTTTGTATTCCTTTTATTTCTTTTTCTTCTCTGATTGCCATTGCTAGGACTTCCAAAACTATGTTGAATAATAGTGGCAAGAGTAGACATCCTTATTTCATTCCTAATCTTAGAGGAAATGATTTCAGTTTTTCACCATTGAGAATGAAGTTTGCTGTGGGTTTGTCATATATGGCCTTTATTATGTCGAGGTAGGTTCCCTCTATGCCCCCTTTCTGGACAGTTTTTATCATAAATGGGTGTTGAGTTTTGTCAAAAGCTTTTTCTGCATCTATTGAGATGATCATATGGTTTTTATCCTTCAATTTGTTAATATGGTGTATCACATTTATTGATTTGCGTATATTGAAGAATCCTTGCATCCCTGAGATAAATCCCACTTGATCATGGTGTATGATCCTTTTAATGTGTTGTTGGCGTCTGTTTGCTAGTAGTTTGCTGAGGAGTTTTGCATCTATATTCATCAGTGATATTGGTCTGTAATTTTCATTTTTTGTAGTATCTCTGTCTGGTTGATGGTGGCCTGGTAGAATGAGTTTGGGAGTGTTCCTTCCTCTGCAGTTTTTTGGAAGAGTTTGAGAAGGATGGGTGTTAGCTCTTCTCTAAATGTTTGATAGAATTCACCCGTGAAGCCATGTGGTCCTGGACATTTGTTTGTTGGAAGATTTTTAATCACAGTTTCAATTTCATTACTTGTGATTGTTCAGTTCCTATTTTCTATTTCTTCCTGGTTCAGTCTTGGAAGGTTATACCTTTCTAAGAATCTGTTCATTTCTTCCAGGTTGTCCATTTTATTGGCATAGAGTTGCTTGTAGTAGTCTCTTACGATGCTTTGTATTTCTGCGGTGTCCCTTGTAACATCTCCTTTTCCATTTCTAATTTTATTGATTTGAGTCCTCTCCCTTTTTTCTTGATGAGTCTGGTTAAAGGTTTATCAATTTTGTTTATCTTCTCAAAGAACCAGCTTTTAGTTTTATTGATCTTTGCTATTGTTTTCTTTGTTTCCATTTCATTTATTTCTGCTCTGATCTTTATGATTTCTTTTCCTCTACTAACTTTGGGTTTTGTTTGTTCTTCTTTCTCTAGTTCCTTTTGGTGTAACGTTAGATTGTTTATTTGAGACTTTTTTTGTTTCTTTAGGTAGGATTTTATAGCTGTATAGCTCCCTCTTAGAACCTCTTTTGCTGCATCCCGTAGGTTTTGGATCATCGTGTTTTTGTTGCCATTTGTCTCTAGATTTTGTGATTTCCTCTTTGATTTTTTCAGTGATCTCTTGTTTATTTAGTAACATATTGTTTAGCCTCCATTTGTTTGTGTTTCTTATGTTTTTTTACTGTCATTTATTTCTAATCTCATAGTGTTGTGGTTGGAAAAGATGTCTGACACGATTTGAATTTTCTTAAATTTACTGAGGCTTGACTTGTGACCCAATATGTGATCCTGGATAACGTTCCTTGTGCACTTGAGAGGAAAGTGTAATCTGCTGTTTTCTGATGGAATGTCCTATAAATATCAATTAAATCTATCTGACCTCTTGTGTCATGTAAAGCTTGTGTTTCCTTATTAATTTTCTGTCTGAATGATCTGTCCATTGGTGTAAGTGAGGTGTTAAAGTCTCCCATTTTTATTGTGTTACTGTCGATTTCCTCTTTTATAGCTGTTAGCATTTGTCTGTGTATTGAGGTACTCCTATGTTGGGTGCATATATAATTGTTATATCTTCTTGGATTGATCCCTTGATCATTATGTAGTGTCCTTCCTTGTCTCTTGTAATATTCTTTATTTTAAAGTCTATTTTATCTGATATGAGTATTGCTATTCCAGCTTTCTTTTGATTTCTATTTGCATGGAATATCTGTTTGCATCTCCTCACTTTCAGTCTGTATGTGTTCCTAGTTCTGAAGTGGGTCTCTTGTAGACAACATATATATGGGTTTGTTTTTGTATTCATTCAGCCAGTCTATGTTTTTTGGTTGGAACATTTAATCCATTTACATTTAAGGTAGTCATTGATATGTATGTTCCCATTACCATTTTCTTAATTGTTTTGGGTTTGTTATTGTAGTTCTTTTCCTTCTCTCTTTTTTTTTTTTTTTTTTTAGTACACAGGCCTCTCACTGTTGTGGCCTCTCCTGTTGCGGAGCACAGGCTCCGGACATGAAGGCTCAGTGGTCATGGCTCACGGGCCCAACCGCTCCATGACATGTGGGATCTTCCCGGACCGGGGCATGAACCCGTGTCCCCTGCATCGGCAGGTGGACTCTCAACCACTGCACCACCAGGGAGGCCCTCTTTTCCTTCTCTTATGTTTCATGCCTAGAGAAGTTCCTTTAGCATTTGTTGTAAAGCTGGTTTGGTGATGAATTCTCTTAGCTTTTGCTTCTCTGTAAAGGTTTTAATTTCTCCATTGAATCTGAATGAGATCCTTGCTGGGTAGAGTAATCTTGCTTGTAGTTTCATCCCATTCATCACTTTAAATATATTGTGCTACTCCCTTCTGGCTTGTAGATTTTCTGCTGAGAAATCAGCTGTTAACCTTATGGGAGTTCCCTTGTATGTTGTTTTTCATTTTTCCCCTGTTGCTTTTAATA
The DNA here is from genome assembly GCF_008692025.1 of Phocoena sinus. Taxonomy (NCBI): domain Eukaryota; kingdom Metazoa; phylum Chordata; class Mammalia; order Artiodactyla; family Phocoenidae; genus Phocoena; species Phocoena sinus. The sequence continues at coordinate 9,979,730 of NC_045776.1, read as the reverse complement.
ACTTTTCTTCGTTTTAATTTTTGTCAATTTGATTACTATGTGTCTTGGCATGTTTCTCCTTGGGTTTGTCCTGCCTGGTACTCTGCACTTCCTGGACTTGGGTGGCTATTTCCTTTCCCATGTTACGGAAGTTTTTGGCTATAATCTCTGCAAATACTTTCTCAGGTCCTTTCTCTCACTCTTCTATTTCTGGGGCCCCTATAATGAGAATGTTGGTGTGTTTAATGTTGTTCCAGAGCTCTCTTATACTGTCCTCATTTCTTTTCATTCTGTTTTTCTTTGTTGTGCAGAAGTGAATTCCACCATTCTGTCTTCCAGGTCACTTATCCGTTCTTCTGCCTCAGTTATTCTGCTATTGATTCCTTGTAGTGTAGTTTTCATTTTACTTATTGTATTGTTCATCTCTGTTTGTTCTTTAATTCTTCTAGATCTTTGTTAAACGTTTCTTGCATCTTCTTGATATTTCCCTCCATTCTTTTTCTGAGGTCCTGGATCATCTTCACTATCATTATTCTGAATTCTTTTTCTGGAAGGTTGCCTATCTCCACTTTATTTAGTTGTTTTTCTGCGGTTTTATCTTGTTCCTTCATCTGGTTCATAGTCCTCTGCCTTTTCATTTTGTCTGTCTTTCTGTGAATGTGGTTTTAGGTCCACAGGCTGCAGAGTTGTAGTTCTTCTTGCTTCTTCTGTCTGCCCTCAGGTGGATGAGGCTATCTAAGAGGCTTGTGCAAGCTACCTGGTGGGAGGGACTGGTGGTGCGTAGAGCTGACTGTTGCTCTGGTGGGCAGAGCTCAGTAAAACTTTAATCCACTTGTCTGATGATGCATGGGGCTGGGTTCCCTCCGGGTTGGTTGTTTGGCCTGAGGCAACCCAGCACTGGAGCCTACCTGGCTCTTTGGTGGGACAAATGGACTCTGGGTGGGCTCACGCCGAAGAGTACTTCCCAGAACTTCTGCTGCCAGTGTCTTTGTCGCCTTGGGGAGCCACTGCCACGCCCTCCCCACAGGAGACTCTCCAACACTAGCAGGTGGGTCTAGTTCAGTCTCCCCTGGGGTCACTTCTTCCCCTGGGTCTCGATGCACACACTACTTTGTGTGTGCCCTTCAAGAGTGGAATCTCTGTTTCCCCCAGTCCTGTTGAAGTCCTGCAGTCAAATCCTGCTACTCTTCAAAGTTTCATTCTCTGGGAATTCCTCGTCCCGTTGCCAAACCCCCAGGTTGGGAAGCCTGACTTGCAACTCAGGACCTTCACTCCAGCTGGTGCACTTCTGTGGTATAATTGTTCTCCAGTTTGTGAGTCACCCACCCAGCAGTTATGGGTTTTGATTTTATTGTGATTGCACCTCTCCTACCTTATGCAGCTCATTGCGACTTCTCCTTTGCAAAGTAATAACTTAAAAGATCAGTAATTATTTATTTTTCCCACAAATCTGCATGTTGGGAAGGACTCAGGTGGCAGCCATTGTCACCTCCACAGAACAACAACAGAAATGGCCCAAATGCAGCTGCAGTATCTACTGTCCATGAAGCTCACACATGGCACACGATGCTGGTGGTTGACTGATGTCTCAGCTGGAGGCACTAGCTTGAAGATTGTTGTCCCTTCCTTCTGGAGCTTTGCACACAGCTGCATGGGCTTGGGCTTCCTCCAGAGGAAGGAAAACTGAGTTCTAATGATGAACATTCCAAAAAGCCTGGGTGAAAGCTAAAATCTTCTTATCACTTAGGTTCAGGAGTCTCATATATCACTCTACACAATTCTGTTGTTCAAACAAGTCACTCAGGCTACCCCACGTTCAAGGTTTGTAGAATTTGGTTCCAAAACTCAATGAAAAAAGTAGCAAAAAAAAAAAAATATATATATATATGGGGCAATCTTTAATCTGCCATGGTTTACTCTCTGGCCACAAATTAACTATGTTATTTCCCTATGTAAAGTAAACTCATCCTCTCCAAAACCTTGAAAAAGACTCATCCTGTTATTTCATTGGTGTGAAGCCCAGGATCTTGTCATATAAATAAACCAAGTCTACAGGAAGATGAGACTGCACAGTTACTGTTCTTCAAGTACCATTCCCCTTGATTCAGCTCTTACATTAAATCAAAAAGAAGTTGAGGGACTTCCCTGGTGGTGCAGTGGATAAGACTCTGCGCTTACAATTCAGGGGTCCCAGTTTCAATCCCTGGTCGGGAAACTAGATCCCACATGCATGCAGCAACTAAGAGTCCATATGCCACAACTAAGGCGCTGGCAAGCCGCAACTAAGGATCCTGCAAGCTTCAACTAAGACCCAGTGCAAATAAATAAATAAATAAACAAATAAATAAATAAATAAGAACTTTGACTTAGAAACTTCTAAGTTGTAAGCCTTCAATTGAATAATGTATAGTATTCAATTGAATAATGTATACTTCTCTCCAAATCAAGGTTTGGTTTGGTACAGTTTAGAAAAAATAAATATATCTCATTATCAGAATCTACAAAATTAAATATTCCTATCAGGTTCTAATTGTGTATTATTCATTTAATTTTACTGTTTCTACTATTTCCATATAAAAATAAAGGCTTCTTCTTTAAATACCATGCACGTTATCATTGAGGTGACTGTGTGTGTGTGTGTGTGTGTGTGTGAGTGTGAGCAGTTTTGCTCCTCTTAAGGATCATAATTTGAATATCTATTAATGCATTTCTAACGTGTCTAATCACAGAACTTTTCTTAGCTTAACTTAGGAAACTTTCTCACCATAAATATCTAGATCCCATTAACAAAGGCGTATTTTGACACCAACAAATCTTATCTAGTCTTCCTGACATTTTATTGTCACTTTTTAAAAGCATGCCATTTGCATTCTTGCATCGTCATGGAAAAGCTTTTAGGACACCTTGAGCACACTTTTAAATCATGATTTCAGACCCTGCCTTTTCCTTCAACACATCTGTCTCTAGGACTTTAATTCTCTTGCACTTTGCATTTGCCAATATCATAGATTTAAATTGTTCACCCACGCTGACCTTTGTATTTGCATCTGTTTGAACCCAAACTTCCATTAAGAGATTTCTACCAATTAGGTACATTCATATTTAGACTATCTCTGTGTAATGACTACAGAATTTGGAGGGCTTAGATGAATGTATGCCAATTAAACCTGAGGTTTACCTGTCTTTGCTCAAATTTGTTTAACCAATTAAATTCTTCTAAGGAAACTATTCCCAGTTCACACTTATAAAAAGATAAGATCTTATTTTCTAGGATTATTATACAAAGTTTAGAATTTTATCATTTAAGAATAAATTTTAAAATGTTTAGCTAAGTGGCATTGTAATTCTTGGTATAGTAACGTAATTCAAAACTAAAAGTTTGTTTCCAAATTCAGATATCTTAAAACTTTGAATAACAAGTAATTCTATTGGATGTCACACTCATTGTTTCAAAGACACTGTAAGGCAGATATATTCTTTTTTAAATTAATGCCTAATGGATGTTGTTTTAATGAACTTGGAAGGGAATAGGAAAATTCTCTTTATTTAATGTATAGAGTTTCCTTGTGTTATCTGCACATTTCACAGTGGCTTCATAATTAATTCAAAATTGAGCCAAGCACAATATTCATGAGCATAGTCAGGTTTTATTTTTTCCTTTTAATAATAACAGTTGTCAACTGGAGACTAATATGTGCCCTCTTAATATCCAGATAAGTATATTTAAATATAGTCATAAGTAAAAGGAAAATAAACAAATGTAGGCATTTCAAATGTTCATAAGTAATGTTATGGTAAAACGTCCTATAGATTCAAACATGTTAATGGAAGAAATTAAATAAATGTTACATATATAAAATAGCAATTTAGCTCAATAAAAAACTTATAATTATTCATGAGGTATTTGGATAAACTCAAATAATACTTAATTTTTAGAAATCGCTTAATTTTTAAAATAAATAAATAGATAGCCAAATAAATAGATAGTTACTATGTAACTATATGTTACTTTAAGTCAATGTATTTAAATAATGATGAAAGAATATACCAGGATACCTGTTTTAAAGGTACTGGAGCTTTATAGCATCTTTCTCATATTTGTTCAATTAAAAGGATCCCTTTTCTCAAATATTTGATATTGAGATATAAAATATCCCAAATATCCACAGATATTTAACATTTAATTTGTTCTTTTCTTAATTTTAAAGTTTCTTTGAGAATACATTTAGAGCAGTCAAAATGAAGGAGAGTAACAGTGATACAATTTTGATAGGTATCATATGCTAATAAGTCTAAGAAAACATGCTAAAAATATAGAAACTTTTCTGGGTGAGCAGTGAAGTGATGTATGAACAAACTGCTGATGAATGTGCCATTTTCACAGGCATGCCTGTGAGGACGAAGAGGTTCATTGACTTCTAACACTGACTCTTACTATGCTCTATTCCATACAGACTCAACAACACCCTACCCCACCTGTCAGCCGCCTCCTCTCTTTCTTTCAGCCCCTCTGCAGCTTCTCTTGTGTTCAGTTCCCTCTGATAGCATAGTGGTATATTGGCAGGTCCTCCGTAATTAGTTTAAATACTTACAGTCAATACCTCTGTCTATGAAGGAAGCAATATATAATCTTTAGCTATATGTCCATGTATGTATAAAATTTTAATGAAACATATGTGCAAAGAGATAACATAAAATGCAAACACTATGCATTACTAATTTTCACCTAAATATGTTTTAATTTTTAAAAAACCTAGATCAGCTACTTTTAGCCACAAGAGAGAGCTTCTAATTTATTTTAATAAACCTCTTTGCCAGTGAGTTTACTATTTATTTTTCCCCTGTAATGCCATATATTTGCATTAATCTTTAAAACTTACAAAGTGTATACACATGCATTTTCCATCTTGCCTTATTAACTTTGATTATTCTTCTAGTTTTTTAAATTTTAATGTAATGTTTTTCATATGGTAAAAATAAAATATACCCCTTGTAATACATCCATTATAATTTCACCACCAAAGGTGATTTATATCACATTATTAATGTCATCTCCATGTATATATGATGTATATCTGAATACAGTTGAGACCATAGGTTATGTGCAGTTGTATATATACTTTCTTTTTACATAAATGTGTATTAGTGTTATTTTCAAAAAATAGTTCATAAATACAATTTTTGGTAATTTTATACTTTTTTTGGAACATAAATAAATTTCAGGTGGGTCAATGACTTGCCCGATTTCATATGGTAGTGACAGAGTAGAACAAGAATTAATGCTCAGGTCTTTTGATTACAGCTCAGTGTCTTTTTTACAATATGATTTCTTTTCCTCCAAAGCATAGTCACTTCTAGAGTGATAAACATGTAGTGGAAACTAAACATGTGAAAGAGAAAATTACATGGACATCTATGACATAAGCTTCATTAAATCTATAAATGTGAGTAAATTATGTAACATTTAATAAGATCAAAAATGTATTTTCCCTTAGAAATATGTAAAAATTTCACTACCTGAGAAAAATTACATCATAGAATTTTTGATGTGCTAATAAATATTTCCCTCCCTTCCCAAAATGTGTAATGTCTAATTGACAGAGAAAACATACTTTCAGGAAAATCAATATATCATTGTAAGCTGTTATAAAGTGAGAGCCAAGATAGATCTTAGTGGCAGTGCTTCTTGATGAAGCTTTAGTCATATAATGATAAATCAGGAAAATTAAAAAAAACTATTTAAAAAACCTTAGTTTTAAAAACACAAATTATATATAGAGACATGGTAAGTAAAATATTGATTTTTGACAGCATAACATAGTAAAATATTAATTAATGTGTTCTTTCCTGCCCTACCATTTGAAAACCCTTACATTAACACGTAGATAGATGGGTAAAGCCAGAGAGAATTCACATTAGTGAACAAAGATGCCTCATTTTAATTCTGTATTCAAAAGTCACCATCTGGTTGTCAAACAGGGTGGATTTGAAATGGGGACAAATGGAGAATAATTCTTCCTCTCACCCTTGCTTCTTACTTTATGCTAGATAAAATTCCCTGAGCTGGACAAAGGAGGAGAATTTGAAAAAGGAGAAGCACAGGAAAATTAGAATGTTTGGAAGACTACACACACAGAGATAGGCACACTACAGACACAGACACAGACACACACACACACACACACACACACACACACACACACTGAGACAAGACCTGATATAATAGTAAGGGACACCGATCTCATCTTGAACTCTGCTAGTCAATAGACTTGCATAAATCTGGAGTTGGGAATAGAGCTCAGACGCCACTAGGAGTCTCAAGTTTCTTAAGGGCCATGAATTACCTTACCTTAGAAGAATACAAATTTAAAAATAATATAGTATAGTGGTGAATAGTCTTGATAGTCAGATGAGGGGACTACTTAGTGAGGTGCCTAGTGACCACAGGCCCTGACAGTTAATAAACACCTCAATAAAGACTTAGGAAGGAGAGAAGCTGACAATAATCAACACTCAAAACAAGGCTGGTCATATAATGGGGAAAACATCAAATAATGACCAATAAAAATGGAAACAAGAATTAGCTTTTCCTGTGTCCCCCAGCTATCCAGCAATGAGTAATACGTTGTGTAGAAACTCTCCAGGGAGGGACAAGATATGGAGACAAAAGGAAAAGGATATGGTGGGAGGGATGACTCAGTGATTGGCCTGAATTTCATGGGAAAATACTGGATACAGTGATATAGGTTATGTAAACCTTTGTCCGAAAGCCATCTCACAATCAATGGGCAGTGTAAGTCTGTGAATATAACTTGTAGTGCTATTCGAAGTTCTAGAAGCACAGTTGAAGTAGAATTCAGTAACTTGAGCAGATATGTTCTCTTCGTATTTCACTAAATGAAGGCCTTAGTGATGGGAAAGTTTAAGTAAAAGTCTTTGCAATTCTCCTTTCCTAGTAAAATAAAAAGCTAAGTGGCATCCATGAGGAGATGCCGTAAGTTGGTGTTGAGACCACATTCCTTCAGATGGGACTCGAACCCAGACACACCTCAGGTTGGGACTTGAACCCACTGCCTTTTAATTGAAACCACTTGCCTAGTGTCAGGGCTTACTGAAGCTCAGGTTCTTTTATCTCGATGCAGAAAGAATTCAGCGTGAGGCAAAGTGGCAGGGAAAGAGTGAGTTTATTAGCATAGGAAGCCTGTGAGAGAGGACGAGCATGCAGGCAAGAGGGTGCAGCCCCAGAACAAAGAGGGCTACACTTTTATAATCAAAGAAAAAGCGGGGAGGGGAGAAGACCACCTTCTTCCTCATTCTTGGGTAGATGTCAAGGCGTACATCATTAGTTCCTCCTTTGACCCTATATGGTCTAACCAGGACTGTCATGGTACTGTTTAAATCATGTCTATATTAGCAAAAGGGTGGTGACATATACTAAAACATGGTAATTCATCTCCAATTTCAGTATAACGTCCCCTTTCACCTAGTTTCTTTCCCCTTTCACTTATATTCCTGTCCTGGCTACATGCAGAAATGCTACTCTTCAAGGACTATTGGGACTTCCCTGGTGGTCCAGTGGTTCAGACTTCACCTTCCAATGCAGGGGGTGTGGGTTCAATCCTTGGTCAGGGAGCTAAGATCCCACATTCCTCATGGCCAATAAACCAAAACATAAAAGAGAAGCAATATTGTAACAAATTCAATAAAGACTTTAAAAATGGTCCACATCAAAAAATTCTTTAAAAAAATTTTTTTTTAAAAAGGACTTTTAACTCCCTGACTTCATGTAACAAGATGTAGACCCCATATCTACTGTCTTGTACTTTAATCACATATGTAGATTGTTGCTTGGTTACTGGATTCTTTTCTTGAGTGGTCATTAGCTTACAACAGTCTCCCAAACTCCCTTAAAATTCCCTTTCTCTCTTTAATCCCCTAGTGGGATTTCTAAACTAATTATCCTACTCTATCCATATCAGCGTTGCCATAAAATCCTGTAAACGTTAGGGGTGCAAATTTCTATTCCATCACCATAAAAGTAGCTTGCTGGATAATGAAGAAAAAAGATCCACCTAAGATTGTTACAGTGGAATAATCACATGTTTTTGTCAATCATACCCACTCTTCTTAAAGTACTCTATTAGAGAAAATCAAAACAACCTTTGGCATCTGGTATATGTAGATTATTAAGGAAAATGCCAACTCTTTGTCAGGCATTTGAAAAATACTGAAACAACTACATATGCAGTTCTGTAAACAAGAACAATTTAGGTAGTTCATGTAATAATTTAATCCATACCACATAATCTTTACATTAACCCATGAGAAAACTATCTCAGTGAAGTTAAGCAACTTAAAAATGTAGTACAGACAGTAGATAACCAGGTAAGTTTTCAATCCCAAGTCTCTATGACCATGGAGTCTTCACCACCATTATATGATAGTAAAACAATTGCTATATTAAGATATTTAGCATAGAAAGACAAATTTATAAGAAAGCTAAACTTTAACAAAATGCAGGCAAAATGAAATACATGGCGAATTGTTGAGTTAGGAAATACATTTAGGAGCACAATTCAGGCAATATTAAAGATGGACAATGCAAGTTTAATTATTTCATTAAAAGAATCCTCTATGCTAAATCTTGGTATTCTTGGTGAAGAACCTAAAGTTAGGTGGTGTTAAAGAAAACAGTAAGACTATGTTTCCTCTCATAGTGTGTCTTGAACTTCTGCTATCATGTCCTGTAATTTCTATGAAACCTGGCAGCCTGTGAGAAAGAAGTCTGTGTCAGAACTATGCATCCAATGTGTACAAAAGAAGTTGAAATAACATCCATATGCTCTGTATTCTCAAATTTACACTTATCCATCACATAAAAATTTAGTCCAAAAATTTAAAATAGAACAATTTATTATTTAATAATTTAATTGAATTGTTTACCTTGTGATGGTCTAAGACTACATTCTTTTCATACTGGAAAAAAAGCTTCAGTCATGTTGTTTGCTTATAAACAATCACTTGAAAGTTTTTTTTCTTTCAGTTTTCAGTTTGGCAATTTTCTTTGCATTTATGTAATTTTCTTTGTCTTTAAGCTTAAGCATTCACAATAATACATGTGTTATTAATTGGCAGCCTGCTATTTAATTATATCAATATAATAAACCATTACCCAAGGTGTCTTTTTGTTTATATTTGTTCTAAAATATGTATGAGCTCTCAAAGTTAATATTTGGATTAAACTTAAGTGATAATTAAATGATCAGAATCAGTAATAATACATGAAATAACATAAACCACTTTGTTCCCTAATTGCAAAGAGATTATGAGAACAATTCAAGCTGCATGGATTTTGTAAACAATTCAGTATTTTCATCAAGGCATTATAGCTTCTTTTATAACAAACAAATTGTTAACTGACTGGAAAAACATTATGAAGTCAAGATTTTATAAATGTGTTATAAAGTAGTCAGAATTTATAATCATCAGTAATGAAGAGTTATAATATCTATCTGCTAAGAATTAGTTGAGCTCCTAAATAAATGATTGCAGAAAGTGTCATTTTTTAAACATTAAATTATATGACCAAATCCAGCATTTATTTTTAGGTACATGTGAGAGTCAGGGAATTTTCATTTAATCCTCTATTTGGAGAGTTATTTCAAAAAAAAATGGTAATATAATACTTTTTCACTTTTTAAAATTTATTTTTTATTTTATTATTTTTAACAACTTTATTGTAGTATAATTGCTTTACAATGGTGTGTTAGTTTCTGATTCATAACAAAGTGAATCAAATATACATATAGATACATCCCCATATCTCCTTCCTCTTTCATCTCCCTCCCACCCTCCCTATCCCACCCCTCTAGGTGGTCACAAAGCACCGAGCTGATCTCCCTGTGCTATGTGGCCGCTCCTCACTAGCTATCTATTTTATATTTGGTAGTATTTATAAGTTCATGCCACTCTCTCACTTTGTCCCAGCTTACCTTTCCCCCCTCCCCATGTCCTCAACTCCATTCTCTACATCTATATCTTTATTCCTGTCCTGCCCTCGGGTTCTTCAGAACCATTATTATTTTTTTTTTTTTTTAGATTCCATATATATGTGTTAGAATACGTTTTTTTTGTTATTATAGTTCCTTTCCTTCTCTTGTGTTTCCTGCCTAGAGAAGTTCCTTTAGCATTTGTTATACAGCTGGTTTGGTGGTGCTGAATTCTCTTGTCTTTTGCTTGTTTTGAAGGTTTTAATTTCTGCATCAAATCTGAATGAGATCCTTGCTGCGTAGAGTATTCTTGGTTGTAGGTTTTTCCCTTTCATCACTTTAAAATATGCCCTGCCACTCCCTTCTGGCTTACAGAGTTTCTGCTGAAAGATCAGCTGTTAACCTTATGGGGATTCCCTTGTATGCTTTTTTTTGTTTTTCCCCCTTGCTGCTTTTGATATTCTTTCTTTGTATTTAATTTTTGATAGTTTGATTAATATGTGTCTTGGCGTGTTTCTCCTTGGATTTATCCTGTATGTGACTCTCTGCGCTTCCTGGACTTGATTTGACTGTTTTCTTTCCCATATTAGGGAAGTTTTCAACTATAACCTCTTCAAATATTTTCTCAGTCCCTTTCTTTTTCTCTTCTTCTTCTGGGACCCCTATAAATCAAATGTTGGTGCATTTAATGTTGTTCCAGAGGTCACTGAGACTGTCCTCCATTCTTTTCATTCTTTTTTCTTTATTCTGCTCTGCAGTAGCTATTTCCACTATTTTATTTCCAGGTCACTTATCCGTTCTTCTGTCTCAGTTATTCTGCTCTTGCTTCCTTCTAGAAAATTTTAAATTTCATTTATGGTGTTGTTCATCATTGTTTGTTTGCTCTTTAGTTCTTCTAGGTCCTTGTTAAATGTTTCTTGTATTTTCTCCATTCTATTTCCAAGATTTTGGGTCATCTTTACTATCATTATTCTGAATTCTTTTTCAGGTAGACTTCCTATTTCCTCTTCATTTGTTTGGTCTGTTGGGTTTTTACCTTGCTCCTTCATCTGCTGTGTGTTTCTCTGTCTTCTCATTTTGCTTCAGTTCCTGTATTTCGGGTCTCCTTTTCACAGGCTGCAGGTTTGTAAGTCCCATTGTTTGTGATGTCTGCCCTTAGTGGCTAAGGTTGGTTCAGTGGGTTGTTTAAGCTTCCTGGTGGAGTGGACTGGTGCTTATGTTCTGGTGGAGGAGGCCAGATCTTGTCTTTCTGGTGGGCAGGACCTTGTCCAGTGTTGTGTTTTGGGGTGTCTGTGACCTTATTATGATTTTAGGCAGCCTCTCTGCTAATGGGTGGGGTTGTGTTCCTGTCTTGCTAGTTGTTTGGCATAGGGTGTTCAGCACTGTAGCTTGCTGGTCATTGAGTGGAGCTGGGTTTAGAGTTGAGATGGAGATCTCTGGGAGAGCTTTTGCCATGTCATATTATGTGGAGCTGGGAGGTCTCTGGTGGAGCAGTGGCCTGAACTCAGCTCTCCCACCTCAGAGGCACCAGCCTGACACCCGGCCAGAGTATTAAGACCCTACCCTGTCAGCCACACCGCCAGGTATGTGAGGAGTTTCTTGCCTTTTGGCAGTCTGAGGTCTTCTGCCAGCGTTCAGTAGGTGTCCTGTAGGAGTTGTTCCACATATAGATATATTTCTGATGTATTTGTGGGGAGGAAGGTGATCCCACGTCTTAGTCCTCTGCCATCTTGAATGTCGAAACCCATTTTCTTATCTGCAAGGATTATTTGGTGAAGGTAAAGCAGCACATCAACGAGCAACATCTGAGGGCTGAGGTGGCAGAACGTCAACAACAAATTGTCATTGGCATTGCATTTATGAAACTTCAGACTGCTTCAGATCTTTTCCCTGGGAAACCTGACTTTTTCACTTTTATTGTTGAACTAGGTAGTAGAAAAATGAGTTGTTGAAATGCAAAATAATTTTGAAAAATCTGTTATACAAAATGAGAACATAAACTTACACTTTAAAGCAAGATCCTCAAGGTCAAACATAAAATAGTTGAAGCCACATACATTTTTTAGAAGCCTTGGAGAAAGAAGGACATTAAAATTTACCCAAAGCCAATAATATGCCAAGCACTGTGCAAAGAGATATGACCTCTATTATCTGGTTTAATTCACATAACACCCTTCAAAGTAGGTTAAATATTCCACCATTGTAGGAAATGAGGCTTAGAAATTTACATAAGTTGCCTAGATCCACAAGTAGAATAGTGGTTATCCCAGATATTAACACAGGTGTGTCTGTTTCCAACATTCATAATCTTTTCATTATACAAAAAACATTGGTCAAGAGTATAGCTCTGGATTCAAACTGCCTGAATCCAAATATTTCATCTGCTTTCTACCAGCTTTCTAAACTAGGGTGAACTACTTAACACTCCCTGCCTCAGTTTCCATATCTTCCATTTGGGTATAACTTATGAGTATTCAGTGATACATTAACTTAGCAGGATGACATACACATAGTAAATGCTCAGTGAATATAAACCACATTTACTTTTACTCAAGATCTAATAGCTAATTATTGACAAAGCAGAGACAAGAACTCTCGTTCTTTCATCCTCAGTCTAACATTTTGTTCAGTTCCCTGGTACTATTCTAGAAAACAAAGTTGATGAATTTTTCAAAAATATTAAAAAACAGGGAATTCTCTGGTGGTCCAGTGGTTAGGACTCTGTGCCTTCATTGCCTGTGGGCGGCCCTGGTTCAATCCGTGGTCAGGGAACTAAGATCCCACAATTCTGCGTGGCATGGCCAAAAAAAAAATTATATAACAATGTGTCATCTATGTGACCTGCTGTGGGGATGTTATATAAATTTGACAATACAGAGGAATTCTAGAAGCAGTAGAGCACTCAGGAAAATAACCTTGCATTCTAAGTTAACCTACCACAATTCCATGGATGCTGGCAAAACACAAGAGATTCCTGTGTCAGAAATAAAAATGTATTAATCACAGCACAAGCAGCAGGAGCATCAAAATATTTGTACTCGATTCCCCTATCCCACGTGGCGATGTGATGAATCTAGATGGATGCTACATATGCAGAGGGAAGTATCACAGCTGAAGAACAAAAAGCTTAAGGAATTTGCATTCTATAACAAGCCTTAAGAATACCTTCTTTATTGCCAGGAGGGCAATCAGAGGCAGACAGGAACCCTTACAACCTTTTTGCATAATTATCTTATTTTCATAATGTCCAGCAGCGTAAAATGATCCTGTTCTGGATGGGGAAAAATGATACAGCCCCTGTTATTTGGGTGCACTAAGCAAGGTTTGTAGGAGTACAAAATGCCCATTGTGGAGTGTCCTAACAGCAGGGTAAAACATACCAACTTGTAAAACCTTGACATTAAGCCTCCACATTTTGCTTGATACCTGTCTGTGAATTATTTCCAAGACAAAATTTGTTTTGAATTACCTCGATCACTCTTTGTATCTTTGAAAAAGCTGCCAATGATCTGAATGATCGAGAATCATACTCTCCCATAGAGAAACACAGAGCCTGCCATTACTTTTAACCTACGGAACTGAAGATAATAACTGTTGTTTTAAGTCTCTAAGTTTGTTGAAATTGTTATGATAGGAAAAAAATACAAAAGACACACAGAGCAGGTTAGGACCAAATGTGCAGTTTGCAGGCACTTTCAGTCTAAGATAGCTGACATGATGCTCTTTTGGGGACAAATGAGTAAGAAATATCTGCATAGGAGGTATAACACTGAGTATTAGTATCATCTGTTACATAGCATTTTTAATGGCAGTCTGACATTGACTGCTGCAGAGACGGAATATTATTTTCCTGCTAATAAAGAAGAAACTGAGGTAAAAGAGGTTAATTGAGATCAGTGTTGCAGTTAGAATGAGGCAGAACTTGGACTTGGAACTAGGTTGTTTTCCCTCCCCATTTTATGGATGTCACTCACAATGCCACATTGCCTCCTACTTCCCCTTCCACACACACTTGCCCCTTTGGAAGATTAATATGGTAACATGAAAAAAAATGGTATTCTATTTGTGAGATATTTTTAAGGAAACATTTATTGGACTTTGCAATAAATTGAAAAGATTAAGTGAATGGGAGAGGAAGAGGAAGGGATGAGTATATGATTATGAAATATACAGCTCTTGATATAGTTGAATAAGAGAGATATAATTACAATTCTGGAACTATGGACTTTTTAGTGGCACGGGGTATGACTCTGTATGGGACCCATTCATACAGAGAGTCATAAAGTCACAAAACACTCTATTTCATGGCTTTTAGACATAAAAGAAGGTAAACTTCCTGCAGATAAAAAAACAACAACAACATTTCCTTAGTATTCCTATAATACTTTTGGTTAAATGGGGGTATTTAGGGTGTATATAGATACTTCGAGCAATAATTACTATTTTCATTTACACACACACACACACACACACACACACACACACACACACACACGGAATGCCTATAATATGTATTTGTAATGTCATCACCATCTTGGTGCAGACTTTCACTTTATCTCACTAGCACTATGGTCTTCTTGCCTCAGTTATCCTTTATATCCATTTCTTCTCTCACCTACTGAAAGTTGTATTTTAAAATAAGGGTTGGATAATCTCAGTAACCTGTGGCGTTTACACATTTTCTACAGAATACAAGTGTCTATTTAGTATAGCTTTCATATCCCTCTATAGTCTCACACAAATAACCTTTTCCACAACATTGTTCCCAAAATTCTTCACTCACAAACAGTGATTACTTTTATTTTCTGAACTCATTTTTTTCTACACCCATTTTCATACGATTGCTGTCATCTAAAATTTAAATATCTATCTTTTATAAACTAAACTATTAACATACTTCCAACTCTGTGTCAGCTGAAATACTCTCTCCTCTATGAAGTTTGCTTTGATTCCTAAATAGCAACAAAGCTGCTTTGAATATAGCAATAACAATATTCTGGACTAGTCATTTAGGATATTCTTTCTTCTTGATTACAATTCTGTCTCATCATAATTTATGCCTTGAAAGTTTCTTTAATAAAGATCCAAATCTTAATTGTTTTAGTATCTCTTACACTATAGCAGAATTCTGCACATATAATAGCTTCTCAATATTTGCTTAATGTAATTAAATTGGTAATTAGTGATTTTTTATACATGAAAATATATATTTATTACAGAGGCTGGCCAACTGAATAAGTGTGATTTAACGTGCTTGAAATTATAGAAAATATATTTTGAAATTGTTTCCAAAGTGGCTACTACATATTAATGATTAGCACCCTTTTTGAAGAACAGATGGTGTGAAACAATCGTTGGAGCCAGAGGGAACCAGTTTAGCTAAGATGTTTTGAAAGGATGGCAGATAGTATCACATAGTAATAGGATTTTTTTTTTTTCCATTTTAGAAAAACCTTCTTTACGGTCTAGTTTCTTATTAGGCTTTACAAGATGCTGCATTTGAATGATGCTACAAGGCAACACTGTATAGATTATTGGCTTGACAGTTACTAGAGACCAGCTGTGGGAGAAACTACATAAAATGGAATGTCCTCTAGGTTCAGAGCAGTGTTCCAGAACTGAATTTTAGGATTAGTACACTTTTATATGAATGAGTTGAATAAATAAGTAATTTAAATGCAGATATTACCATTTTCTATGCTGTTGGGGACTGGGGAAAAGTTACAATCTGGGGAAAGATCTTTGTGTCTTCTAGATAACTTGATTTCAGGAAAAGGGCTGAATAAAAAAGGAACAATGTAACAGCTGCATTTCTTTGGGGTTAGAAAAACAAGAACAAAGGGACACATAATTCAAATATAAATGTTGAGTCTCTTCAGAAGGTATATATAAAACTGACTTAGAAACTTATGCATTTCATGATAGCATGATGATTTGTCATATAATTTTAGAAAAATGGCTTAATATTTAGCATTAGTAACCAGAATTAAATAATTCTTGCTATGTGTTTCATAATGTAACTAATAAAAAACTGACAAGCAGGATAAGTTATTAATTTGTTTTAATAGCTATAGACAGAAATTCCTTTAGCAAAAATTTTATGTAATATAAAAACTGACCTAAAACTGAAAAGAAATAAACATTCCTCTTTTATATACTAAAAACATCTTTTATAATTTACTGATTTTGATTTTTTAAAAATCTTTTCATTTTAGTAATGAATAGCAAATGAAAGTTTTAAAAAGTGAGAAAAATCAAACCTTTCAAAAGTTTTTGTCTACTAGTCAAAATGTCAAATATAAGAAACTGAATAGATAACTATAGTACTAATATTTCTTTTAAGCTCTCTTTTAAAGGAATTGGAAAGGGATTAGAAGGTTTAGAATTAAGCTTAATGTCAAAGAAATTTAAGTGATTGAAAGTTATGGGGCCATATCAGTTATACAGAATCATAAGACACCACTCATCATAGAGAGGTTGGATATTATATTTTGAACATAATTATTAACTACTTGATGTTCATAATAATTTGTTATTTTGCTGTAGAGAAATTTTTAACAGGAAAATGTATTTACTTGTGATGAATAATGTCATAGTAGACTTTTAATGAATAGATATTAAAAGAATTAGGGGAAACAATGACATTTGAAAAAAGAACAATATGTAGATATCTTGAGTTGGAATGAAAATAATGAGATTAATGCAGAGGAAGCATGGCCCAGCCATGCTTGATTTTAGACTTCTGGACTCTAATTTCTGTGGTTTTAAGCCACACAGCTTGTGATACTTTGTTATGGCAGCCCTGGTAAACTAATACATCAAATTTATGCACAGAACTAGGCACTGGAAACAATCAAAATGCTCATCCACAACTGAAAGGATAAAGAAACTGTGTTATTTCCATACAGTGGAATACTATTCAACAAGAGGAATGAGCAAGGGATGCATTGAAAATATTGATGAATCTAAGAAACATTGTGCAAAGGGGAAGAGGCCTCCTTAGGGGTGACCAGGAGCAAATCTTACAAGCCTTTAGGTCTGCAATGTAATAATCTGAACAAAGGAAGGATTTTAGTTAATAATGTATAAAGTATCTCCAATTATAATATTCAATAAATCACCTGTCTTTTTCTTGATAACAGTATATGCTTTAAATTCAGCCTGTGATTATTGAATGACTATTGCCTATTAGAGATGGCAATGGATCATTTTCCTTACTTGTGTTGAATAGAAAAGAATGAACACACTGTAACAGGGAAGAACTGTCAGAAAAAAATCTAAATATGTTGCAATCATTTATTGTAATTTAAGTTTTTCAGTTAAAATTAAATTCTCCTTTTAGGAACATAATTACCATTTCTCCTGAGGTTATCCAAAAACTAAAAACATAAAATATTACATAATGTAGTCTAAAAACCTGCAAATTACATAAAATTATTGAAGAGCAAAAACTGTCAAAGCTGGTATTTGTAATGTAGTTGGTCATCATATTTGCACTGCATTTCCTTTTTAAATATAAGAAAAAAATTACACAACTTTGGTTTTTCATGGGAGAATTTGATATACTCGTTTTCTAAAAACACCTATACAGTCTTTTATTGTGTGCAGCATTACATATTTCTTATCTATTTTTAACTGGATTTTAATTTTTGTCTACGTACCACATTAAAAACTTACGGAAGTAAAAACTATTATTTTTTTTACTGTGGCATATGCTTGGAGTAGCACATGGCAGGTACTCACAAATAATTTGTAGAATTAATGAATTAATGAGTAATTTGTAGAATAATAGAGCTAGAAATACAATGGCAAATGAACTTCTGTCTGAGTATTTCAACATAAATGGAGGGATGACATAGGCATAATTACTTAATACAGTATAATTTAAATTTGAATATTTACTTCTGGGGTTATTTGTAGTCTTTAGGCATACAAATGAATATTGTACTGCTAAATAAATTTTTATTATATTTGGTCACAAAGCTTACAGTGTATTAAAAATTATAACTCTGTTTTGTTTAAATATATATTATTTTCATTACAAATGGGTTGCACTCAGTATAATTATTCCATCCTTAGTCCTTAAACACTTTTTTCCCTTTAAATGAAATCATTATTCACAACTGTTCTTTCTTGAAAAAAAAAAAAGAGGCAATTTGTATCTTGAGTAAAAGTATATCTGTGAAAAAGACATTTTAGCCTTTAAAAGATGGACTTATTTCAAGTCATTGATTTTGGGATGTTAAAGAAAGCAGCAGAAAAGTCTTCTTGGTAATTTTTATTGAATAGACTCCTATTAAACATAGAAAGCATGGCAATAAATAACAGTAACCTTTGTGCAGCACAGCGTTAGGATGTATTAAGGTCAAAAACTTCTCATGGGATTGAAGACAATTTTGGTGCTAATTATCGTTTTTTCTTTATGAAATGTTAACTATCTAAGAATTAATGGAATAAATCCTTTCAACTAATCTAATATTTCAAGAGTTATGTCATCCTTAAATGTCTCACTTGTTCAACGATAATCAGGGCGTTTGCATTGCCTTTTAAGGCCCCGTGCCTTTTTCTTTTACACCCTGAGAATTGTAAGGCCTGCATGTTGAACTGTATTTTTCTCTCCCTTGTATTTGATAAGGGGCACTCATCCAAGGGCAAAATCTCACATTAACATGTTACTAAACTTTGAGATTCGACTGACACAGCATTATAAACCAGCTTGATCTTTCCACTCACTTACAGAGCCATCATTTCTCACACAAATGGACATTGAGATGAAACATCCAGACAACCGTGGAAAATGGCACCTTGTTCGTGTCATAGCTGCAGTGACTAGATAGCCCTGAGAAAGCCCCCAGTCACAGGTTATTCCCCTGACACAAGTGCTCTGCATCAGGGGCTGACCAAGACACAGTGTTGTTTAGAATCAGAAAGATCAGGCAGTTTTCTTGCCTTTCTTTTTTTAATACTAGAGATTGCTATTTGCCACCATGATGCATGCTATCATTTGTTGAAAAATTAGTTTAAGCTGTAAAACTAAGTCTTGAGATACCTTTAGCAATTCAAACTTCACTGAACAAAGCACATCAGATAATTTCGGAAAATACAAACAATTCCACATTGTTACTAGGTGTAGGGTAAGCAAAGCAATCTCTAAATTTATCAGAGTCTTTGAAATGGTTTCCAAGCATTTAATCTGATTTAAAGAGAAGAGAGCCCATGCTTTTGTATTATGAAGCACTGATACGATTTAAGTGATAGAAAAATAAGCTATTTGAGATTTGCGTAAATGAAAATTTAAGTCTTAAAAACTGCAGTAGCAATACAAGCTGGAGAATACAGTTTACCACTTAGCTTATAAGACTGTTGGGCCTTCCTAGGGCCATGAAAATCCAGAGGCTGGTTCAGAGATTTGTAGGAACAGAAAGTAAAATTTGTTACCGCATCTGTTGTTGATCCGGTTTTCATGCTTAACTCACCCAAATGGTATTCATAAGAGGCTGATATGAAAATCAAAATGCCAGCTTATCAATTTAATATGAAAATTAGAGCAACAATAAAAGAAGTTCATCGTCACAAAATGGAAAAATCTAGATGGAAGTAAGTTATAAAGTAATCATTTGGGGGAAGATATAATCCAGGCAGGAGAAATTAGTTGTGTGCTTTTAATGGCCATTTTCATCTCTTGAAATAGTTGTCTACTGCAGGGATATGCTTGTAGCCTAAATTTTAAAAGAAGTGAAATGTATTTGGCACTTCAAACAATATAAAGTTCCCAAACATATAAAATACATGCATTAGCTTGTTTTTTTTAAAATTTTTATGTTATAATGGAGTATAATTGAGTTACAATGTTGTATTAGTTTCAGGTGTATAGCAAAGTGATTCAGTTATACATATACATGTATCTGTTCTTTTTCTAGCTTGTTCTTAAGTAGAGAATTTTTAAAAAGAAATATTTTGTAAAGTTTAAATTGTTATGTAAAGAATTACTGTCAAACTTCTTTGTCATTAAGTTCCTTTCAGTATCAAATGCATCTTTATGATGACATTAGCATGATGAAAGGCTTTGGGAAATCTTGGCAGATTACTACAATGTTAGTGAGGGGAAAGGCCTTTTGAATGTATTTTCAAAAATAAGAGTGGGAGTCTTCTTGGCAGTAATTGACAGATGATGCATCACCTCCATTGTCCGCATCACCTGGGGTTTCTTTTTTTTTTTTTTTTTTTTTTTGCTATTTGGATGTTTTATTTTTGCATTCAGAGTGAGAAATTCATAGGAACTACATTAAAAGGCAAAAAAGTGGAGAATGATTTGTAAAGGGATCTTCAAATGTTGTGCTTTATATGATTTAAAATCTACAAGCATCTCTTCTTAAGAAAAAAAATCTTGCCACAATGAAAATCTAACTTTAAATGCTTCTTTCAACTTTTTTACTCCCTGCTCCCATTTACCCTGAAGCTGATAATAGGGGTGTGTTTCTGCTACAATGAAGGAGGTTTTAAACTTTCCATGTTCTTATTCATGTTAGTGTCACCTTTCAAGGGCCAGGTTGAATGTTCCGCTTTCTCTGAAAGCTTCCTGGATGCCTTTTCTATGCATTCCCTACATTTATAGGCACTAAAGTTTTCTATGACTCCAGCATTTTCTGTGTTATATAACAATAATTTGTACAAATTACCTGGCTTTCTCTGTTGAGTACCAATACTCCTTTAGATAATCGAAAGTATTTCATTCACTCTTACTTCACGTCCAATGACTAGCGGAATTCCTCATACAATGCCTGTACCTTTCAGCTGTACAATAACCCCTTGATGTAGTAAGAAATAATTAGATGAAGAGATAACAAAGTGAGGACTGTGTCTCTTCAAAACCCTCACTTAGAATTCAACGTTTATTTCCAGTACTTGTGAACAATTTGACTTCCAAAACATTAATTGAATTCAGTATTTTAATGAGTATGTACAATGCAATCTAATTTTTCTCATCCTTTCTGCCTAAAATTGTTTATCTTCCTCACATACTATGGGTATATGAAACTTATAGAGTAGCTATAGATTTGATAGACAAAGCAATATACTGGTAAACATTATCATTTTCCATTTTCCTCAACTTTTGCAGTTTACTAAGGGAGGAAAGATTTTGTTGCTTTATGGCCAGGTTCTGTGAGTAAGTTTTGGAACTACTTGTGTTTTTCCTCTCACATCTACTGCATTACCACTTCTTTCTGCAGAATTTCACTTTCTTCATAGTTTCTAGCATTTTTTCCCCTGAATTTATTCCTCATATCCTAGTTTTTTTCCTGTTATCGGTCCCTCTATTCTGGCCACTGGTCTGCCACTTAACTGCTGCTTTGAACCATATTATTTCACATGTGTCTCCAGTCCATCCTGGTCAGGAACTGAAGGCCAACCCTAAACTTGGACTCTCTTTTCCCCATTATCCAGAACCCTGGCCCCATAAAGCAAGCACATAACTCCAAGTCCAGCCCCATTCAACCTGGGAGAGAGAATCATACATTTGGGTTGCTATGAAAATACAAGTGATTACCCTTACTTGAGTGCCAACTATGGCTCAGAATTTAGACACTGGGGAAACAAAATGAGTAAAACTTTCACAGAGACCACACTCTTGGAATTTAGAGTCTAGTTTGGGGAAAGCAGACAAAAGAACAAATATATAAATAAATATTAATTTTTATAAATTATATGGAGAACATATGGCAGAACATAGTCCATGGTTTGGTGAGGGGACATGATACATATAAAAATTTTGAAAGCCCTCATTGATGAAACTGAGCAGAAGAGCCAAGTCATGTTATATCTGATGGAAGAGGTTCCAGATGGATGAGCTAGCAAATCCAAAGGCATTAAAGGTAAACAAAGTGGGTATCATCTAGAAAAGGAGAAGATGCAAGGGTAGTTTAACAGAAGTCCGTGCCTTGTGTCTTCTGAGAATGCAGTCTGCTGTGGCTGAGCCCTTGCTTGGTGAGTGTTTGTTTAAATTTCTCAGGGGCAGTATCATTACAGATGCATGGCCACTGCTTCTGGAAACATTCACCCTGATTCACATAATCTGAGTACCCATGCTATTCTGAACTCTATTTGTTCAGGCTGAGACCTTGTGGTTTCCACTCCAAGTACACCAACTACGGCCAGAGGAAATCCAGATGCCACAGGTGCTAAGACTGCTTCATTTTACACTCATCTTCACATATTTGTGGTTACATGCACACAAAAACACATAGATTTAACAATTTCAAGTGCTCTTTCCAGTTGTCCATATTGCTAAAATCCCTCTTGATTTTAGAGGTTATGTAATTATAATCTGTCTATGTAAATGCATCTGTCTATTTAATTGTGTGTAATCAGATTAGATGGAATCAGGTAGAGGTGAGTTGAGTTCTGATGTACAAATTGTTAAGAATATTTTATATTCAGGTTAGTTAAGTAAAACTAAGATAATGTTATTTAACTCATGAAGTTGTTAGGAGGAATAAAACATGTATGTGATGGTATTTGATGTGGCTCTTATAATAACTCCTTTATTTATGGTAAATCAGGATTTATCTATAAAAAAATGCAAAGAACCCTCTGATCTGATTCCCTGAGCCAATGTATATGGCAATTAAATTTGGAAAGAATTTCCTGTAGCTGTGACTATATTAGTAATGAATGGGCCGATCAAATATTTTGGTTCTCTTACTTAAATAAGGAGAAGGAGTTTAAATATAGTAAGACATTTTCTTATTCATTTCTAGTTATTACTCTTAATGCATTAGGAAGAAATAATTATATAGTACACATATCATGAAAAAGTGATATTTTAAAATATGCCTCCTAAAGTTATCTTAACTTGACAGAAAAAAAAAAACCACACCAGGAATCAAAACTAGGTTTAGAGAACATATTAAGACCTTTAAAATTGTCTTGTGATTTAAGGTTGGTTTAACTGGATATAGCATTATCTAAAAGTCTTCAAATATGATTGATGGCAACATTAAAGAAGTCTTTCATCTCGAACTTCAAATAAAAATGGCACATCGAAAAGAAGATAGGGCATGAAGCCATCCCTAGGGAATCAGAATTTCCTAATACTGTGAGATCTTAACTTCACAAATTATTTAATAAAATCTGTAACACAACACTCCTAATATTTGTATTATTGCATACTATCAGTAAAGGGTTTTCTCTTCCGGGTAGTGATGTTCAGACTTACAATCTTTAAACACATAGTAGTTTTGAACACACAGTCCTAACATAGCATGACCTCAGTAAGGCAATGGATTTTCTCACCACCTAGAAGCCTTTATTAATCCAGTCTGGAAAGGTAGTAATTAAATGAGCACCCAGTAACACAGTCTTTTGGGTAATACGTATTTGCTTTGCCTTTGTAAGCCTCACCAAATGAAAAGTGCTCACTGATGACATTAAATATATCATCCTGCTAGGTAGAGACCATGGCATTCTCCAGGGTCCTCAATCTGGGTTAATAGTATGAAATAAGAAGGCTACTTAGATGACTGGTTTCTTTGTTACTAATACAAAAGCAAATCTGCATTGGAAGCAAAACCATATTTGCAGTGGAGAGGGGAGGCTTGTTAAGGGAAAATGCCTTTACCAAATTCTACCTAGAGGAAGTGACTGCCTTAAACATGTTTCTCTGAGTTACATTAACTAACCCAAAGAGAAAACCACTTGACTTCTTGGACAAGGATGATATTCCTGCTGGAAAACTAAAATTTAAAGACATATTAAAAACTCTGTCAAAGATGTTTGCCCCCTCTCCTCTGTAAGGTAAAGGGAATTTGAAAAATATGTAGAAATTCTAAATAGATCTTATAACAACAGTTGTATAATATTAAGTTAAACATTTATTTTCTTTGAACTGGCTCATAGAAGGAATGAATGTGTTCATGTCATTATTGGCTACCCAAGAAAGAGGATGTTTTGCCATTTAATCAGTAACAGGTGAAATCAGCATACGTTCTTCATATAATGATACTCATATAAAATGTGCCTCAGTTTTTGATGAGACAGTTACCCCAATAGGCCAGAGAATGACATGATTATATGATATTCTACCATGCACACTAAGTTCTCTCAATTAAGATTTGTTAAATAATGAAACCACCAAACTGAACACTAAATACTTCAGAAATTCTCATAAAGCTGATGAAGCTCAGGGAGTCCATGGATTTTAACTCTTCTGGTATTAAAGGGCTTGGCTCCCCCTTGGGCTGTTTTTTGTAAATTTAGTCTACAGAAGAAAAATCAGGAAGTTTACCAAGTGCATAGATTCTTTTTTTTAAATCTTGCTTTGGTATCTTTCATGGAACATCACAGGAGACATTCATTAATTTGACAAATATTAATTAAAAATCTTCAATGAGCAAAAGAAGAAGAAGGAGAAAAACCAAAATGATTCAGAAAAAAATATGTTATTTTAAAGACCCAGCAGCTTTAGTGTGAGAGGTAAGGCATATATAATTTGGATATAATAAAGAAAATAAGGTTTTATATATGTAGTATTAACTGTTACGGGAGTTCAGAGGAATAAATTACTGAAGTCAAGGTAAGTTTCAGATAACTTTAATGTTAAACAAGATACCTAATGTGTGTGTGTGTGTGTGTGTGTGTGTGTATCTTCAAAGTATTTATGCTTTCTGGACAAAAAGGCTATATTTTCTTTTGTTTAACTAAGCCTATATACGCATTTTATTGTATTTGGGGAAGCATTCTTGCCAGTAGGATGTAGAGTTTTTATGGCTTTGGGGTGATTCTCTGTTTTTTTTAGGTTGTCCAGTTCAAATTGACCAGCATAATTCAAATAGTCACTTGGGAATATGAGAGTATTGAAGCCAAGGAATGCCCCATATACTGTGGTTATATTATCATTATTAATCAATTAGCAATAATATTAACTTAAATATCATAGATGATGCTGTATAATAAAAAATTCAACACATTTATTAAATACCTGTTATATAACAAGCACAGTTTTCCTTTCTTGGAATAAAATGGTTAAAAATTATCAGAGGGTTAAACAGCCTAATTAAGCAAGACTTACTACTACTTGTGAAGCTTGTCATGTTGTGAGAAATAAAAAGGTTAAATGACTTTTGAAAAGACATTAGGCAATTTGCAGGCAGTGCTAAATCAAGAACAATTATGTATTGTCCCTAATGATATCAGGAAAGGGACATTTGTTTAACTGAGCATGTGCCAGGACAACTAGAAACTGTGAATGCTGACATTATAATTTGATGTGATCAGGTAGCATTGTTTTCTGTTAAATTAGGGAATATTTTATCAGTAGTAATATTCTGAATCGGTACATGCGATAAATTAATGGAAAACATTTGACTTAGGTTTTCCAAGATACTCTATAAAATCAAGGATGCTGAATACACCTCAATTTCCTCATGAAATTATTCTTTCCTAGAGAAGCAAAAAATGATATTTAAAGTTTCATTCATGTTATACACAAATTGTCTCTTATTTATATTTCCTGAATCCTATTCAACCTCCTGCTCTCCTCCATCTCTTCTTAAGCTATTCTTAAAAGTATTTCTGTTCTGTAATTTAGAAGTCACTTTATGCAAATTTAATTGACTTTATTCCTACTTTGGTAAAAGGGATTTCAAAAACCTCATAATTTTAGTTCTAAGACAATCTATATTCTCATTCAGTGATTCCAAGAAATTTATTCGTTTCAGGTATCATTTGAATATTGTTGATTGCTTTTTTTAAAATTTTATAAATTATTTATTTATTTATTTATTTATGGCTGTGTTAGGTCTTGGTTGCTGCGTTCAGGCTTTCTCTAGTTGCGGCGAGCAGGGGCTACTCTTCGTTGCGGTGCGTGGACTTCTCATTGCAGTGTCTTCTCTTGTTGCAGAGCACGGGCTCTAGGCGCGTGGGCTTCAGTAGTTGTGGCACAAGGGCTTAGTTGCTCCGCGGCACGTGGGATCTTCCCCAATCAGGGCTCGAACCTGTGTCCCCTGCATTGGCAGGTGGATTCTTATCCACTGTGCCACCAGGGATATCCTGAATATTGTTGATTTCTAAATGTGTATTTTAAGCTCAGATCTTGCTCCTGGGTTTCAGAAACATACATTCAAATTCTAATGCATAAACTTGCCTGAGTACCTTAGATGCATCATGTCTGAAATCTAACTCATTATCACCTCTGTGAACTGTGCATTTTAACTTGCTTGATGGTGATATTCATCCTTCAGAATCCCCACATTAGGTCTATTACCAAGTCTTTTTCCTTATTCCTCTTACTGCTCAAATGCCCCGCCTTGTGCCATTTCTACTTTTCTGCCTTAGTTTAAGACTTCATAATTTCTTACCTGAACTCCACTGACTTGTCCACAATTTCTTTTTTCCTCCTTACAGAATTTCCCTCTTAAATGTACCCTTTGAAACGTCTGTCCATGTTGCTCCCCTATGTAAAACCTTTTAATAACTTCTCGACTGCAGCCAAAATGCTTGAAGGCCACTTCATCTGGTACCTTCACTCTCCATTCTCCTCTCCATCACTCTAATTTCTGCTCTGCACTCTTAACAACAGTGATCATTTAGGGTTTTTTTTTTCTCTTTTTTTCTTATATTCTCTTTTTGTTTCTCTCTTTTTGGTCATGAGCCGCCTTCTGTATCTCATGACCCCAATGTCTTCATTTAACCTACTCCTACTTACTTTTCAAGACTTTGGTTATAAATCACCTCTTCCAGGAAGCTTTTCCTTACTCTACCCAATACCTATGGGAAGGATACACCTTTTCCAACATAGCTGGGTGCATAACACTTTCCTTGTGTTTACTGCACTGTACTATAGTATCAAAACTGCCCAAACCGGTTCTGTTTTGAATTAGCTTTAAGATGATGTGGTCAAGTTACTTGAAGGTTATTAGCCATAGTATTCTTTTCTTCCAAATGGATACAGTAAGAATAATCACTCAAAATGTATATGGTTATTGTGAGGATCAAATAAGCTAAGACACGTAGGACTTACCACAAAGTCTGGCTTATATTAAGGAATCAAAAATACTCTGGCATAAATACATGGTGAATGAATGAATTGAGGGAGTCAGTTCACTCTTCATTATTGGGCTGAATCCCTGCCTTGTTCCTTTCTGATGATTAAGAAACTTATCGATTTCCTGTCCTCAGAGAATCAGTTCT